>NC_068300.1:41986454-42198954 GCF_025860055.1 Xyrauchen texanus | reverse complement strand
CGAGACAACACGGTCCATCCTGATCACAGTCTAAGCATGAACACAAACAGAAGCTGTCAGGCCGTCTCAGCGTCAGGCTTGCTTTCAGCAGGCGTCTCTGCCTATCGGTCATTTGGCATGCACTCTTGTGCCACATCTTTCAGCACATCTTTTCAGCTTTTTCTTCAGACAATGTTTTTTAGCTTACTGATGCCTTGATGGGCTTTGTCTTTGGCTATTTGGTGGAGAATAAATTAATTAAAGCTAACATTCCTTCAATTTGATGATGCATTTAACCACTGTTTTTATATCATGTTAAAATAGGGCCAGAGGATCCTGCATTTGTATTTGTTATAAATTCTTATTTATGGGTATACATCTAAAAAGAATTGTGGCATACACTCGTATTACAATATAATGCACTTATTCAAATAAAAGCTTGAATTTCAACAAAAAATTATCATCCTAGACCTTCATGTTCAAAGATGAGAGAGGAATAGAATAGAATAGACTTTTTATTGCCACATGACTGGGCTGGTGGAAATTGTTGTATTTACAGCAATAAGCAGTGTTGGGTAAGTTACTTAAAAAATAACATACTAATTCCTTTACCTTTAAATTACTTTTCATAACACTTTTCACAGAATAGTTTTTTGTTCTTCTGCTCAGCCAATTCAAAATATGTCTATATATACTCCTTTGTTCATTGTCACAAACTAGTCATACACGTTTCACATTCATTACAGTAACTAATTACTTTGGCTATAAGACAGAACATACAATGCAGAACAGTATACAGCCCTGGAGTGGTGGTGGCGTAGTGTCCTTGAGTAAGACACTTAACTCCAGGTTGCTCTGGGGGGATTGTCCCTGTAATAATTGCACTGTAAGTCGCTTTGGATAAAAGCGTCTGCCAAATGCATAAATGTAAATGTATACAATAAACAATATACAATGTAGACCTACAATATACACAATAGAGTACAGAACATAACACAATATAATGAGATATACACAATACATTATACAAACTGGTGATGTCAGTGTGGTAGTTAAAATATTCCTAATATTCTTCAAGTTATTCTATGTATTCAAAATAAATGAATGAATGTCAATTTATTATTTTGCTCCCCAGATTTTCTTTTCAGCATCCAAGAATACTGGTCTGTAATCTAAAAATAAATGAATGAACACAGGATGTTTAATGTCAGACTATCTGGCTGGTCATTAGGCCGCAGATAAATGCTGGCCGCTCTCTCTTCATCAGGCTGGTAAGTGCCGCTCTACTCAACAGTCCTAATAAGTAAAGTAACCCAGTGCCAATATGAGCAGTGATGTTTCTTCTCTCACATCTCTCTCCGTCATCTTCTGGCAGTCACACTCTCAGGCATGTGGGCTAAAGATGTTACATAACTTACCCATTCACTCACCAAAGACTGAATGGCAGGAACACACTGCTCTCCTCAGATTCCTCTGCTCTCATTTACCTCAATATAGCTCCAAAACAACAAAAACAACCAGCTGTGCACCCAAATCATGCAAATCGACAAGATACACCCAGTTTATGCTGGCATTTTTGAAGGTTTTATGCAGTACTTCATATAGTTTTTTTTAACCCTTTGAGGCATGATATCCAATACGGTGGAAAATTTACTAAAACAAATATATACAAATGAGGTAAATGTTACATACAGTAAGAGTAAAGAGTTTATGAATTGGAAAGATTAACGCAATACTCGGAAGTGGATGACCAGTGAAATACCACCTAGTGCCCGGATGTGTGGTCATTGTTCAGAAATACTGTATCAGACCGCTGGATGGTGCGACTGACCAATCGAAATTGAGTATTCCAGAGAGCCTTTAATATCTCAATTTATCTTAATTTGTAGTGGACAGATGTGCAACTCAAAAAGCATTATAATGTCAAAAAGTTTTGGTTAGTGATTATGTTCTTGTTCTGAGGTCAATAGAAACATTATGATTTATTTTGTCATTTGTAATGTAATTCATGCATCAAAGGGTTCATTTGTGCATAATGTAGCTTAACACCGTGTGAGTCATCTAATATAGTGTTGTGCATTCGTTGTGCAGTGAGGTAATGGTATGCCATTATAATTAATTAATAATGACAAAGTATTTGCTCTATATTTTTCACTAAACATCATGGTGTTATTTTCATTGTTTGAAAAAGAATAGACTCTGTCCTTATTCAGGTTTTATCTTTTCACCAAGGGAGGTAGTGCTAAATAGAGAGAAAGCGAGAGAGACACACTGTTTGGAGAGCTTGGGCCCATCTCAAGGCATGCAGGCTTGCAATAATGAATGTGTCCAGGCAGTGTGGCGGTATACAATCCCTCAAACTAAATGAACTAAGCAGAGGACACAAATAAAGAAAGAGATGAATAAAGGACAGATCTTTCTGCTTCACTGGCTCTCTGCATGAGTGATGAGTCTGTGGAAGATAACAGTAATAGTATAGAGTCCCTCTATAGGCTAATGCACAATTAGCAAATGACCAATGGGGCAGAAGAGGTCAACTCATGTGCAGTGAGTGTAAGATAAACCGTATGGCCATGACTATGAAAACAACATCAACTACCTGAAGTGATTTATGTGAAACTGAATTAAAACTCAACAGAAATGTACTGCTTTAAATACACACAACAATGGTGGAAATTGGACTAAAAAGTCTTCCGCTATTGTTCTTTATCAAACTTTCGCGTTCGCACAGTGGCAGCTTCGCTTTGTGGAGGTTAAACAACATCCACTGCTCAATAATCTAAACAGACCTACGTTACCTTCCAATCATTCCTCAGAGATGATAAAACAAAGAAAAACAGTGACATGTTATTTCATGCGTTCGATTATTTTAAAGGGCATGTGACAAGGCAGCAATTCATAGAGTGACTACATTTTGTTTTAGAGGAATGCAAGAATATAGGAAAAACAAGACTATATACACATTAAAGAGCTTTAGAACCAGACAGGGGTTACAGTATGTCACAAAAAAATACAAGTAAAGATTTTAAAGACTATGAGCAATGAATGATTGTTCTCTTACGAGAGGTTCTCTCGTATTGCGTAAGCTAGCTTACGCTACAGGAAAGATTCATCTTTTCTGAGATATTGAAGCCAAAAAATTATCCTTAATTTTTGTATCCATTGTCAACGCAGTGCGGCAGCTGCAGACCTTGAGCGGGCTAGCTAGCGAGCTCATAGGTTGCTCTGCGGCAACTGCTGCAGCCTATAGACGAGCTTGGGCGAACTCGCATCCAATGAGAGGCGTCCGCGCGCTCACTGCAACAAAGCCCGCCAAAATGGGCGTGACTAGAGTGCATATAAGCGTAGTTCAGTAGGCTGGAACCCTGATTTTCATCTCTTCAGCGAAGCTCTTCGCATCTCTGAACTGGAAGCCGCGTCGCCGTTCGAGGGGCATCAAGCAAGTGTGGACAGCGCTCGAAGAAGCCGGCCGTCTTAGCCACCTTCAGCCGTCCTGCGAGCTACGCCATCCGGCGACGTATCCTTTTAAAGCAAGCTAGTTCTTATGAACTTCACAAAAAGTACTGAGCGTCTTTTTAAAGATGCCTCGCTCCACTTGCGCCTCATGCGCGCCCCTCTCAGCACCGGAGACCGCCACGTCATCTGCGCTCTCTGCCTGGGACTGGGGCATGCAGAGCTCCCCTCGCTGAAGGCGGATGCGATCTCTGCGAGGAGCTTCCGATGTCGACCCTGCGGGCTCGACTCGAGCGCTCAGGACCGAACGCCGCGCCACCTTCCATTCAGCCGCGCAGTAAAAGCGCCGCTCTCAAAGGCTGCCGGAACCAGTGGTAGAAGCGATTGCCTCACCGGAGCCCCTCCCTCGAGCATCGCCTTCACCCTCCCGCCCACTCGGGACGCGCAGTTGCCGCCGGCGGCTGCTCTGCTGCCATCTCGGACGAAGAAGCGGAGGATAAGGGCTGTTCCATCATGGCTTCGGACAGCGAGTAGTGGTCAGGCTCACACGCCTCCTCCTCGGCCCAGGAATCCAGCAGGACCCGCGCCGAGTCGAAGGGGAACTAACGCGCCTCCTCACACAGGTTGTCGACCGCCTCGGGCTCGAGTGGTCACCGCCCCTGAACAGGCTCCCAACAGACTCCACGCCGCACCTTTGCCCGCCCTCCGCGAGATGGCGGTCTAAGCTGGTGCTCCCGTCTAAGGCCTGCAGAACTACTTCCGCCTGTGTTGGCCGCGCCTATACCGCCGCCGGCCAAGCCGCATCTGCTCTGCATTCCATGGCCGTCTTACAGACAGAGGCTGTTTCAGATCTGACTAGCCGACTTGGGAGAAGCTGAACGCACTCAGCGCCGCTCTCTCTGTCCGGTCTCTTCGGTTCCGCGGTGAGTGGCATTGTTGACCGTTTCTCGAAGCCCAAGCCATGAATCTCTTTCTGCCTCGTCGCGCAAGCTCCTCTGCAGGCCGCCCATGTGACCAGCCTCCTGCACGAGCCTCTTCACAGCGCCCAGCTCAACAAGCCAGACTTCTCAGCGTCGACAGGGCGGCCGCCCTCGATCAGGCTCAGACAGCCGCCCCCTGTGGGCCTCGGCCTAAGATTGTACTGAAACCTGAGCAACCGAAGTCCTCCTAAGCGTTGTTGAGAAAGCGACGGCTCAGTCCGCCACGGCCGGACCACCGTCAAAGCTTAGCCCCCTGTCAGTCCCCTTCTCTCAGGCTACTGCAGTGGTGGATTCAGCAGCCAACAAGCCGGTGATACTACCCGTTTGCCTGCACTCAAACGCCATTTTCACGGCGACCCAAAGAAATCTTGTAAAGAGTAAACATGCCTTATGTGTAGAAATTGTGCCCACAATCCAGTGCTCACCCCTACACACAAGCATTACACATCCCGTGTCCCTATCAGAGCACACTCACATAAGCGGTTCACGACCGCTCGAGTGTTAGAGTTAATAAGCGCCCACGAGCCCGTCGTGCATCCCTCCTCTGCCCGCTCTGTCACACGGCCAGCTGTATGTAAGTCCCGTATGCCCCCTGTCAGTCCCTTCTCTCAGGCTACTGCAGTGGTGGATTCAGCAGCCAACAAGCCGGTGATATTACCCGCTTGCCTGCACTCAAACGCCGTTTCCACGGCGACCCAAAATAAAGCCTTATGTGTAGAAAATGTGCCCACGATTCAGTGCTCACCCCTACACACAAGCATTACACGTCCGTGTCCCTATCAGAGCACACTCACATAAAGCGGTTACGACCCGCTCGAGTGTTAGGGTTAATAAACGCACCCACGAATCCGTGCGCGCGCCCATTCTCTGGCCGCTCTGTCACACGACCAGCCTTATGTGTAGAAAATGTGCCCACAATCTAGTGTTCAGCTCTACACACAAGCATTACACGTTCCGTGTCCCCATCAGAGCACACTCAAAAGCGGTTACGAACCACTCGAGTGTTAGAGTCAATAAATGCGCTCACGAATACGCCTGCTCTGTCACACGGCCAGCAAACACTTCTCTGTATGTAAGTCCCGTGCCCGTGGCTATGCTTGCGCATCACTTAACAGACGTGACTCTTTCCCCATTCACCTCAATCGGGAAGTCACTCACAGAACAGCCTGTCCATGCTGTCTGCGAGCAGTCCAGCATAAGCACAGTAAGCACGCTCACACATTCTGTTCAGCGCGCTGTGTGCGGCAATCAGAGTGATTTGGCCATTCACCCTCTAACATTACGCTTCAAAGCGTGGGAAGATATTCCAGGGATATCCGAATGGGTGTTAAGCACAATAAAACAGGGCTATTTGCTACAGTTCGATCGCCGTCCTCCTTGCTTCAGAGCGCGGCTCGAAACTACTTTGAACACGGAAGCAGCGTGCATGCTTCTTTCAGAAATAGCAAACCTTCTGTGCAAAAGGGCCATAGAGAGTGCCGCCTCCCTGAGCGAGTCGGGGTTTTACAGCCGTTATTTTCTTGTCCCCAAGAAAGACGGCGGCCTCAGACCAATATTAGATCTCAGGGTTTTGAACAAAGCGCTTGCAAAAGACCGTTCAAAATGCTTACAACCAGCAAACTCCTCACGCATGTGCGCCAGGGGACTGGTTTATTTCTCTCGATCTGAAAAATGCATACTTTCAGATTCAGATAAATCCCGTCACAGGCCATTCTTGAGATTACGCCTTGACGGCCAGGTTTATCAATACACCGTCCTTCCGTTCAGCCTGTCCTTAGCACCCGTACTTTCCACGAAGTGCATGGGCCTGGCGCTCGCACCCCTCGCGGAGTCAGGGTTTGCGAATTCTGAACTATTTGGACGATTGGCTGATTTTGGCACAATCACATACGGAGCTTCTGTCTCACAGGACAGTTCTCCTCAGTCATCTGAACAGTTTGGGCCTTGCAGTCAATTGGACCAAGAGCTCACTACAGCCCAGTCAGGCAATTTCCTTCCTTGGAATAGAACTAGACTCAGTGGCAATGGCGGCTCACTTATCTACACAGCGCACGCGCCGTGTGCAGCGACTAGCAGCGTCATTTCAGATGAACAGCCTCACACCTCTGAAGAAATTTCAGAGAGTGCTAGGCTACATGGCCTCAGCCGCAGCAGTACTTCAGCTGGGTTTACTGCACATGCGCCGCTTCAGCATTGGCTAAACACCCGGCGTCTCGCCAGGCTTGGGCCACAGGCCACCAGCCCATCAAGGTGACTCAGACCTGTATTTCAGCTCTGCAGCCCTGGACAGTGGCCGAATGGTATCAGCGGGGAGTGACAATGGGAGCTGTATCTCGCCGGAAAGTCATCTCGACAGGCAGCGTCCAACACGGGTTGGGGCGCGGTCTGCGAGGGCTCTCGGTTTTCGGCCTATGGTCAGTTCAGGAAAAGCTCCTTCACATAAATTGTCTGGAAATGATAGCGGTCGAGTACGGCTCGTCGCTTTCTCCCGGTCATTCAGGGTCACCACGTCCTGGTCCGTTCAGACAACAGATCTGTGGTATCCTACCTAAACCGTCAGGGCGGTGTCAGATCCAGGAACCTCTTCCATCTGACGAAATGCATACTGAGTTGGTCCCAGTGCCACCTGCGCTCGCTGAGGGCGACGCGCGTGCCAGGCCACCTGAGCGGCGGCCCGGACAGACTGTCCAGAGACAATATTCCCCCAGGGGAATGGTCCCTGCACGCTCAAGCAGTCCAGACATTATGGCACCTATTCGGCAGAGCGGAGGTAGACCTCTTTGCGTCCAAAGAGAACTCTCACTGCCCAATATTTTTCTCGAAGCGAGGACGGCTGGCCCAGGACTGGCCCAGGCGCCCGCTTTACGCCTTCCCTCCCGTCTCGCTATTGCCACAGGTAATGCAGAGGATCAGGAAGCAGCGTCACTCGGTGCTCCTCATAGCCCCGCATTGGGAGAATCAGACATGGTTCCCGGAGCTTACGCAGCTGTCACTGACAGCGCCGTGGCCCATCCCAGTGAGAGCAGATTTCCTCTCTCAAGCTCGCGGCACAATTTGGCATCCCCACCCAGAGCTGGCGCTGCATGCGTGGGTGATCAACGACTACCCGTCGCTCTGCCAGAAGGAGTAATAAACACCATCATACACGCTAGAGCCCCTTCCACGAGAAGACTCTATGCGTCAAAATGGTCTGTGTTCTCAAAATGGTGCACCGACCGAGACCTGGACCCGCGGACATGTGGGGTGTCAGTCGCTGCTCGTATTTCTACAAGAGCTGCTGGATAAGGGCAGATCCCCATCCACGCTCAAAGTGTATGTGGCGGCCATTGCGGCGTTCACTGAACCCCTGCACGGCCAGTCATGGGGTAAAAACGAGCTGGTCATCCGCTTCCTCAGGGGAGCTAGAAGGATGAACCCCGCGCCCCCATCGGTTCCTATCTGGGATCTTTCTATAGTTCTCGAAACTATGAAAGCCCCCCCTTTCGAACCACTTCAATCCATGGATTTGAAATACCTTTCACTCAAAACCGTTTTTCTGACTGCCCTGTCATCAGTCAAACGTGTGGGAGACCTTCACGCGCTGTCTGTCAGCGCTGCGTGTCTTGAGTTTGGACCAAGTGACTCCAAGGTCATTTTAAAGCCTAGACACGGCTATGTTCCCAAGGTGATCGGTACTCCTTTCAGAGCACAGGTCATTTCCCTATCGGCGCTGCCAGCATCCGTTAGCTGAACGCGACGCCAATCTCCTTTGCCCGGTCAGAGCACTGAGACTGTATACTGCGCGCTCCGCCGCTTTCAGACGCTCTGAGCAGCTTTTCGTTTCGTTCGAGGGCGCACCAAAGGTCTCGCCGCCTCGAAACAGACACTATCTAGATGGATAGTGGACGCTATTGCTGCTGCATACGGCGTCAAAGACCTGCCATGCCCGTTGGGCATTAGGGCTCACTCCACTAGAGGCATGGCATCCTCGTGGGCATGGTCCAGCGGGATTTCCATTCACGACATATGTGTGGCAGCGGGATGGACTTCCCCTCCACCTTTGTCAGATTTTACAATATGGAAGTGCCCGCTCTGCAGGCAAAACTACTAGCGGTTTAATACGCTACAGCTCCCCTGGTGAGCTGCACTGATGGGACACATTCCACACAGACCGGCACCGCCGCTCTGTCGTTCCTTCCCACTATGTGCTTATGTATTACACAATCAATGACCCGCATTCTTGCCGGCCAAATATTATTTCCCCACTCATAAGGGCTCCCACGGGTCCCCCTTAATTCCCTGGGGCTCATACAGTGGATGCTTGGCGCGCACGGCGTTGACAATGGGTTCCCGTAGCGAAAGCTAGCTTACGCAATACGAGAGAACCTCTCGTAAGAGAACGTATCGGTTACCTAGCGTAACCTCGGTTCTCTCTAGATGAGGGAACGAGTATTGCGTAGCCGGCCGTGCTCGCGCCACGAGCGACTTTTCGCTTCAGTCAATGAAAACCAGGGTTCCAGCCTACGAACTACGCTTATATGCACTCTAGTCACGGCCATTTTGGCGGGCTTTGTTGCAGTGAGCGCGCGGACGCCTCTCATTGGATGCGAGTTCACCCAAGCTCGTCTATAGGCTGCAGCAGTTGGCGCAGAGCAACCTATGAGCTCGCTAGCTAGCCCGCTCAAGGTCTGCAGCTGCCGCACTGCGTTGACAATGGATACAAAAATTAAGGATAATTTTTTGGCTTCAATATCTCAGAAAAGATGAATCTTTCCCGTAGTGTAAGCTAGCTTACGCAATACTCGTTCCCTCATCTAGAGAGAACCGAGGTTACGCTAGGTAACCGATACGTTTTCATGTACTTACTTTTCAATAGAATCTCCAGGTTTATTATAGGATCCATTTAACATATGTACAAATAAAGAAACATTTCCATCCCAGAGAATGATTAGAGAAAATTACTGGTTTGATCATTGAAAAAGTGGAGTTATATCCTCGCGGTTTGATTGCGATGGGCAAGTTCTGCACAGAACCGGTCACTGGCAGGTGCAGGTTGTTTAGAAACCTGTCTGATATGCTGTGATGTCATGGTGATGTACGTATGTCAAAAATACTCTTGTGAGAGTGGGGCAGCTGCAGTTTTTAGAGCCAGGTTGCGCAGTTCATCATATTTCAGTTAAAAGCACAAGAATTTGACAGAACATCCACTTAATGCGAATCACGTGATATCTGCCTTTTTGATCTCGTAGGTGGCTGATTCACTACGAGAAATGAGAACTGTCCAAACAGACACTTATTTCACTCCTCCCCTGACTACAGCCTCATCTCTCGTCTACTTTCAAGGCAAGGCGATTGACATCTCATACAAGCCTTTTACTGGTGAGCAAATGCAATATAAATAAATATGTAAAAAAAATAGAGATAAAAATGTCAGGTTGTCTACAACTGCATTATATTTCAAATACAAAAGGTAGATTAATATTTCCAAGTGTATATAAATTAGTTTAATTTACATATAAATACTGGCTATTGTACATAGACAGAACTATTGGTGGAGGTTTGATTACGCTACTATTCAGAGCCGGATGTCATGACATGCGAATATTTATAAAGGTCTATTGAAGAAATAATTCACTAGAGCATACTCAATTATTTTTTATTTTTTGCAGTGGCCACACCCCTGGCAACTGCTTTGGTAGGCCAGCTAAACCAGATAAAGGTACTGTAGGTAATGGTTCAAAGCCCTCAGTGGAAAAAGGGACATGCCTATCCCAGCATTTGAAAACAGATCCAGTGGACTAAGCGAATGAGATCATTGAGATCTAATGGTTGGAAGGGCGGTTCTGCAAAGCTGCGTGGAAAGCTCAGGGCATGACAAGGCACTCAGTTTTCTTCCTCAATATCATCCATATGTGTCTGTCAGGGACCAAGCAGTATAGGCAAGGACACACGGTTGTTGTTAAGAAATTTAGGCTTTATTTAGCCAACTATGTTAATTAAAGTTTAAACAAAAAGTACTTAAAGTGGGTCTTTTAACAAAACTGAGGTCAACATAACAAGACTACAATATACATCTTAACATAACAAACCTGACCTCCGGAATGACACAAAAGGAGGGTATATATACACAAAGGCTAGCCTACACCAAACACAAAGGGGAGAAAACTTGACTTACTACAGTTACCAAGACCCAAAATAAACCCAACAACTAACCATGAGAAATTACTAAACAAACAAAACTACCAAAACCAAATATTAATCTAACCCAAACAAATTATCCACATGCTGCTGTGTCGTTAAGGATTTTGTAGTTCAGAGTACCCCTGCCCACTGCCAGGAGTTGGTTCCTTCCACTTCCTGTGGTGGAGCATAAAAGGCAGTTTCAAACTCCAGCTCTTCCTTTGGCAGATGACTCAGCAGGAGCATGTGGAGAAACAAAAGACTGGTATAACTCACTAAACAATTCTGATCAAATTATTATTAACCAAAATGCGTGCACTCAGATTGGAAATTTTAGCATCATTTATGAAAAGAATAAACATATCTAAAGAAAATGTGTTTGTGGTTATTTGTAAAAACAAAACCCATTATTACCACCACTTTAGATGCTGGCGGTTGATAGGGCCGTCACACACTCCCACTCCTCTGGCAACTCGCTGGAACAGCGGGAAAGGTAGTCAGTTGTAGCATTCAGTCTGCCAGGGATGTGATGCACTTCAAATTTATAAGGTTGCATGGCCAGGTACCAACGGGTTATTCTGCTGTTTGTGTACTTCATCCTGCCCAGCCATGTCAACACCTTATGTTCCACCTCAAGATTAAATTCCCTCCCCAAGAGGTAGTATTTGAGGGAGTCCAAAGCCCATTTGATCGCTAAACATTCCCTCTCTACTGTGGAATAGCGCACCTCCCTTGGGTACAGTTTTCTACTCACATACGAGTTGGGCAGCTGTCATGTGCTCCTGTGCAAGCACAGTCATTTTCTCCAGTTTTTCTCTCCTCTGAAGAACATAAGAAACAACATTCAAAGGTTCTTTTCCACTTGGGGGTCCCTCCCACATTTCTTTCAGAAGGGTTAAAGGCCCCCTCACCTCATGACCAAATAGCAACTTGAATGGTGAAAACCCAGTGGAAGCTTGTGGCACTTCTCTGTAAGCAAACAGCAGGTAAGGAAGCCACTGGTCCCAATCAGAGCCAGTGTCATCAACAAACTTACGGAGCATCTGTTTGAGTGTCTGATTAAACCGTTCAGTTAGTCCATCAGTTTGTGGATGTATGGTGTAGTTCTCAAACCTCGGATTCTCAGCAACTGATACACATCCTTCTACAGCTTAGACATAAAGTTGGTGCCTTGGTCTGTGAGTATCTCCTGGGGAAACCCAACCCTTGAAAAAACTGGACAAGGCAAGATGCTACCGCCTTTGCTTTAACGGACTTTAGGGGAAACACTTCTGGGTACTTTGTAGCATAATCCGTAACAAGCATAAATCGGTTTCCTGACTTACTTCGCTCCACTGGACCAACAACGTCCATTCCAAGACGTTCAAAAGGTGTAGTGATCACTGGTAGAGGCTGAAGGGGAGCTCTGGTTGGACGTTTTGCTGATGTTTGCTGGCACTGAGGGCAACTCCGACAGAATTGGGCTACATCCTTAAGTAAACCAGGCCAATGAAAATAGCGGTGTATACAAGCTGATGTTTTATGTTTCCCTAGGTGGCCAGCCCAGGGAATGGAGTGACCTAAAGCTAGCATGGACTCTCTGGCTACTTTAGGAACCATCAGCTGTTTTCTTGACCTGTGTTGATAGTAAAGGAGACCATTCTGTAAGGTAAAGCCTTCAAACCCATGCTCCAAATCAAGTCTCCCTTCATTTGCCTTTGCTCTTTGTATGTAGTTGGCTAAACTAGCATCTTCTTGCTGCAGTTGCCTCATGTTCACAGGTAATTGGAAACCCACTGGCAGCTCAGGAGTTGACATCACAGGGGATTTTATCACTGCATGATGGAACTTTTCCTGCCGTCTCTGCCTACGAGACTTACAAGACTTTCCTGGCTCTGCCTCAACCTCGGCCTCATAAAAAGGCAGGGAACGCAGAGTGCAATCGGTCTCACCTGGCTGCTGTGTTAATGCCTGTGCCCTGGTCAGGGCCATATTGCAGGTCGGACGCTGCTGTATCAGATCAAGAAGCACTGGCAAATCATGGCCTAACACCACTGGAAAAGGCAGATTATCAGGGACACCAACATTTAACAGGCAAGTCTGTCCTTGCACTTTAACATACACATCAGCAGTTGGATAACGTTTTTCATCCCCATGGACACAACAAATGGGGACCGTCTCAGGTGTACAGACAGCCTGAGGGGGAACATGACGTCTGTGTACCAGTGTTTGATTACTTCCAGTGTCAATAAGTGCCCTCAGGTTCTGACCATTTATTTCGACTGAGGTCTCTTTAAGTAATTGCCTCACCTGCAGCCCAGGCTCATATGTCCTCCGGGGTGCATAGCACATCTGTGCAAGTTTTATGGGATTCTGCGGACAAGCTGGTTTGGTGTGTCCCTCTTGCCCACATAAATAACAAACCACTTTGTTAAAACGTTTACCGTAACCGTGAGCAGGTGGCTGATTCTCCTTCACAGGTGGCGTACTCATTGTCGATCGTGGGTCATGCGGAGTAAAGACAGGTTTCTGTCCGTCTTTTGAAGCCTTCCAGGACCTGTAAACCCAGGAGGGGTTTTTACTGCGTGCAGCCACGAACACATCTGCCAATGAAGCAGCCTCTGCTGCAGTCTGTGGGTCATGCTCTTTGATCCAAACCTGCAGCTCAGGGGACAGCATACGCAAGTATTGCTCACAAATTATGATTTAACCAATATCATCAACAGTTTTATCCCTTGGTTTAACCCATTTCCCATAAAGCTCCTTAAGCCTTACATACAGCTCTTTTGGGGTCTCCTCAGGCTCCACATTAAGAGACCTAAATCTCTGCCGATATGCTTCAGAGTTAATATCATATTTCTTGAGAATAGCACACTTAACTTTATCATAATCAAGAGAGTCATCAAAATCCATGTGTACATAGGCACTTCGAGCCTTACCAGTCAACAATGGAATAAGCCAAAAGCCCCAATCTTCTTTTGACCACTGACAGGCCAAGGCTATCCTTTCAAAGGTAACAAGAAAATGTTCAATATCGTCTGTATCGGATAATTTTTGAAGCTTAGGCTCTTTAAAAAAACGTGACAGAGACTGACCATACTGACATTCACCCTGCTGGAGGGCTCTTGGTGGATAAGCCGCCTGAAATGGTGAACTGACCTGGGCTTCATCACTCTGGGGATTTTGCTGGGGAGAGGATCCCAATTCAGGTGAGGTCCTTGCCTGAACCTCCAATTGAAGAAGACTGAACTGGTGTTGAAGTGTCTTGAACCTCTTCTCTTGCCTGGTTGCCTCCTGATCCCATCGGGTCTCACGGGCTTGCTGCTGCCCCATGTGAGTCCGAAAGAGGTTTACCAGGTCAGCGATGGTTGATTCTGCTATATCTTTGTCCTCCATGCCAGTGCCTCCACCTTCATCTGCCTCATTGTCTGCTTGGTCTTCAGTTTCTGGTTGCGGCCCTCGTTCACCTCAAGTTCTATTCCCTCCTCTTCCTCGTGGCATTCTAAACAAGAAGGGGTGGCGTAGAGAAGAAAAAAAAAAAAACCTCTTGTGTCCTCTACTGAAAGATCCCACCGCTGCCACCAATTGTCAGGGACCAAGCAGTAAAGGCAAGGACACACGGTTGTTGTTAAGAAATTTAGGCTTTATTTAGCCAACTATGTTAATTAAAGTTTAAACAAAAAGTACTTAAAGTGGGTCTTTTAACAAAACTGAGGTCAACATAACAAGACTACAATATACATCTTAACATAACAAACCTGACCTCCCGAATGACACAAAAGGAGGGTATATATACACAAAGGCTAGCCTACACCAAACACAAAGGGGAGAAAACTTGACTTACTACAGTTACCAAGACCCAAAATAAACCCAACAACTAACCATGAGAAATTACTAAACAAACAAAACTACCAAAACCAAATATTAATCTAACCAAACAAATTATCCACATGCTGCTGTGTTGTTAAGGATTTTGTAGTTCAGAGTACCCTTGCCCACTGCCAGGAGTTGGTTCCTTCCACTTCCTGTGGTGGAGCATAAAAGGCAGTTTCAAACTCCAGCTCTTCCTTTGGCAGATGACTCAGCAGGAGCATGTGGAGAAACAAAAGACTGGTATAACTCACTAAACAATTCTGATCAAATTAATACTATTATTAACCAAAATGCGTGCACTCAGATTGGAAATTTTAGCATCATTTATGAAAAGAATAAACATATCTAAAGAAAACGTGTTTGTGGTTATTTGTAAAAACAAAACCCATTACCACCACTTTAGATGCTGGCAGTTGATAGGGCCGTCACAGTGTCCGAGAAGAATCAAAAGTTGCAGCTTTGCTTGCACAGGCAGCATCTCTAAAGAAAAAAAACAGCTTGAATTAGAAAAGATAGAAATGAGTGCAAAAATTTTGGAACTTGAAATCGAAACAGCACTTACAGAAAGCAGCGCTAAAATCAACATGATTAGACAGAATGAGAAGTCAGAGTATGGCAAAATCGATGTAGAAATGTGGAGTACACAAGAAAGAACCAAAGCTAAAAGCATAACAGAGATAATATCTATATTCTCATCCACCTAAGGTGAAAAGCACTACCAAAGCCATCTCAAAATTATTGCTGCTTACAACACCTCAGTTTAACTCATCAGGAATTACAGGCCGCATTGACAATTGTCAAGCAGATTTGAGTGACAGCATGCTTCAAGTTATGCAGAAACAAAATGTCTTGACTTAATTGCTTGTGAAGCAGCGAAGACAAGTTTAGCTTCCCTGTAAGGACGTTCAAGTGTTTAAAGGTGATCCACTTACCTTTAGATCCTTCATCAGGTCCTTTGAGCATACCATTGAACAGAAAACAGACAATGAAAAAGACAAGTTATACTACTTAGAGCAATACACTGCTGGAGAATCACAAGAGATTTTCAGAAGCTGTGAACATATGGCACCAAGCAGAGGATTCAAAGAAGCAAAATGACTTCCTCAAATGCATTATGGAGATGAGCTAATCATAGCCAGTGCTTATGTAGACAAAATTTTAATGTGGCCTCAGATCAAGACTGATGATGGAAAAGCATTGAATGCATTTGCTATGTTTCTGATTGGCTGCCGTAATACAATGGAGGATGTGGAGTTCATGGAGGCAATGGACAATCCTACTAATATGAGAGTCGTAATTTCAAAGGTAACGTACAAGATGGAAAAAAAGCTAGTGATCAGAAGCTTACGAAATTAAGGAATGACAAGGAGAACAACTGATCTGATTGACATCATCGATCACCAGGCAAAAGTTGCCATTGACCTTCTCTTTGGAGACATACAAGACAGCTGTACTGCTGTAGCACGAAAGAAAGCAGATAGAGAAATATCCTGTTAAAAAGGAAAAAAAGGAATCAGCTTTGCCACTAATCTAGCCATTCAAGGAAGAAAGCCTCAAGATTCATCAAGAAAACAGGTCAGTCTGTCCAAAATAGTCAATGCCTTTGAGATACCGTGTCTATTTTGTTCAGAGTGTCATGCGCTTGAGTCATGCAACAATATAAAAGAGTAGCCACAAAAGATGTGTGTGGAGTTTTTGAAGTCAAAAGGCTTATGTTTTGGATGCTTAACACAAGGCCATCTTAGCAAGACATGCAAGAAGAGAATGGAATGTAAAGAATGTTCTCAAAAACACCCAGATATTCTACACATTAAGCAAGACAGCAGAGATAGTTCCATCTTGTCAAATAAAAAAGATGATGAAACACAAGATAAAAGATCTCATGTGCCCAATTTTCCCTCAATCACCAATCAAGTGATTATTCAGGGTCTGGAGGAACAGACTTTGTGCTGTCAGTGGTGCCCAGTAAAATCTTAAAAAAGTGACAGATAGGACAGGCAGGTAGGAAGTACAACTACGTTTTGTAGTGAAGAACTGTGAAAGAGATTGAACCTGAAAGGAACTCAGATTCTGCTGAGTACCATATGTCAGGATAAGCCTGAGAAACAAAGGCTAGTTAAAAAATGTATTCCCTCAGACTTAGAAATGTGTGGGATGGATGACACAAAGTACATTGAGCTACCTAAAGTCTTCATACACAGCAATATTCTAGTTCAAAGCAAGAACATTCCTAAATCTGAAGATATTAGAAAATGGTCATACCTAAGTGAAGTACACTTACCTCACATTGAAGCCAATGTGGGTCTTCTCATTGGAGCCAACAGTTCAAAAGCGATGGAGTCATTGTACATCATGAACAGTCAGCAAGATGGACCTTATGTGCAAGTGGACACATTGAGAAAGAAAACAACGCTGCAGAAAAGTATAACATTCTGCATTGCACAGTTAACCATTTGTCAGTGGTGGAAATAGAGCAATTATTGGTTCAACAGTATAACACATATTTTTCAGAACATCACTATGAAGAAAAGAGGAAATGTCACAGGAAGACAAGCAGTTCATGCAATCAGTGAAAAGAATGACAAAGTTTGTGAATGGACATTACTGTAAAGGATTTCCATTGAAAAATTAAGCAGTTAAGGTGCCGAACAATCGATGTGTTGCTTAACATCATGCTGCTAGCCTAATGAAAAACTTCATAAATTTGTATGGTCCGCCCCCGGACATATGGGTATAAAGGCGGGGAAATGCGTCTGTTTCATTCAGAAATTTTCTTCGTAGCCGATGGTCATGTATGCAGCGAGCTGCAAGTCACACACCTGTTCCTCTTACCTCTGGTCGATCTGCTGTTGGATCTACGGCGCACATCAGCGTCTTTCTCCTTCTCTGCACGGCAGTGCAATACTGTGTTGTATAAAAGAGTGATTTTCTCTAAAAGAGTATTTTCCTCTTGAAAGAGCAATACACAGCAGTGTTGAACATCCTTTTCAGGACGCGTCTTTATAAAGATGTCCTTCCGCCCCTGTGTCACACCGAGGCAGCGTTTGTGGATGGTTCATGTTCTCACTGCGAGAACATGACCATGGCAACGTTGCGGTCACGGCTTTCCTTCAACCGAAGGAATGCCATTCCAGCCGCCCCCCGCATCGCTCCTTCTTCCCACGTGATTGAGGATGGCGCGGCTGGGGATGGAGCCGATCCGGGGATGGCAGCGAGCTCAGTTTTGCCGGGTACATCCTCGTGAACCTCCCGCCCCCCGGCACGCTCTTTGACTTCCGTCCGGGCTTGAGGCAACAGTGGCTCGCCTCACAGCCAGCCTGCCTATCCTCTTGAGCCCCCCGAGCCCCCCGAGTCGCCACTGCATCGGAGAGCGGTCCGGCATCAGCCGCAGATGACCCTCCGCCTCCAGCCAAGCCACGAGGCATCGCACCGTGTGATGGTCACCCCCATCTGACGCAAATATTCAAACCCTGGACAGACCTCTGCTTTCTGCGGGCAGGTGTCCCCTTGTAGCAGGTGTCCCGACGCATCCTGGTCACGACCGACACCTCCAGATTGAGTTGGGGCGCCGTGTGCAACGGGCACGCAGCTGCGGGCCATTGGAAAGGGGCCCTGTTGCGCTGGCACATCAACTGCCTGGAGTTGCTGACTGTTTTCTTTGCCCTGCGGAAGTTTCTCCCACTAGTTCAGGGCAAACACGTCTTGATCAAATCAGACTCATGTCGCTGCATGCCACTCACATCCCCGGCAACCTCAATGTGGTAGCGGACGTGCTGTCATGACAAAGCTTGCCCAGTGGAGAGTGGAGGCTTCACCCCCAGTCGGTCCAGCTGATTTGGGAACGGTTCGGCAAGGCTCAGGCAGACCTGTTCGCCTCCCGGGAGACCTCCCACTGCCTGCTCTGGTATGCCCGAACAGAGGTTCCCCTCGGGGAAGACGCACTGGCACACAGCTGGCCCACGGGGCTGCGCAAGTACACATTTACCCCAGTGAGCCTTCTTGCACAGGTGCTATGCAAGGTCAGGGAGGACGAGGAACATGTCGCTCTAGTGGCTCCCTATTGGCCCACCCGGGCTTGGTTCTCGGACCTCATACTCCTCGCGACAGCCCCTCCCTGGCAAATTCCCCTGAGGATAGACCTTCTTTTTCAGGGACGGGGCACGCTCTGGCATCCGCACCCAGACCTCTTCGCAAATTAGTTTCTTCCCGGGCTAAAGACCCACAGAGGTGCGCAGTCAGGTCTGTGCTCTCCTTCCTGCAGGATAGGTTGGAGGGGAGGCTGTCCCCATCCACCTTGAAGGGATATGTAACTGCTATCGCAGCCCACCATGACGCAGTAGACGGAAAGTGTTTGGGTAAGCATGACTTGATTATTAGGTTCCTAAGAGGTGCCCAGAGGTTAAATCCCTCCCGGCCAAGCCTGTTCCCCTCCTGGGATCTCTCAGTGGTCCTCTCGGGCCTTCAGAGACCCCCCTTCGAGCTGCTAGAATCAGTTGGACTCAGGGCTCTCTCCTTAAAAATGGCCCTGCTGATCACACTCGCCTCCATCAAGAGGGTCAGGGACCTGCAAGCGTTCTGTGTCAGCGACACTTGCCTGGAGTTCGGTCCGACAGACACACATGTGATCCTAAGACCGCGGCCAGGCTACATGCCCAAGGTTCCTACAACGCACTTCAGAGACCAGGTAGTGAACTTGCAAGCGCTGCCCCGGGAGGAGGCAGACCCAGCCCCACGCAGAGTTTTAGACGCTCTGAGCAGCTCTTTGTCTGCTTCGGTGGACAGCGGAAAGGGAACGCTGTCTCCAAACAGAGGCTCTCCCATTGGGTAGTGGACACCATTTCATTGGCCTATCGCACCCAGGCCATGCTCATCCAACCCCCCCCCCCACCCCCCCCCCGCGGGTCCGAGCACACTCAACAAGGAGTGTTGCGTCCTCATTGGCACTGGCCAGAGGCATCTCCCTGGCAGACATATGCAGAGCAGTGGGTTGGGCAACACGTAATACATTTGTGAGATTCTACAATCTCAGGGTAGAGTCAGTCTCGTCCCGTGTTTTCTCAGGTCCGAGCCGGTAGAACTCTGTAACATGCTGACGGATTGACCGGGTGAATCGCTTGCACCTAGTGCCTTTTCCCTCGGCTGAGGTAATACCGCGTGCTTTTTCTCCCAGTAGAGCCCACTCACTCAGTTCCCTGGATGACTCCTCCCTAGCCCTGTGGGTCCGCAATTCGGCGGAGGAATTCGCCAACCCAATCCACTGCGGGTACTCAAATCTACCCTGTACTGGAATAGGTGCTCCTACGTGGACGTTCCGCCTGTGTGTATTTTCCACAGTACGGTCTCCTTACGAGTGGACCCGCGTCTCCCTTGGGCAGTTCCTGCTGCCCCCAGTTGCCGTGTCTGTAGCAACTCCTCCCTCCGAAGAGGCGGGATCTACCACTGCGCCACTTACCACATGTGACCTAAAAGCCCATGTGGTGTATTTCGCCACTTTTACCTCCCCCTCTCTGGGCGGGTGTGGTCTCCGCAGGGTCTTTTCCCCCTGAAAGAATAGGAAACTGGGTAAGACCCCCTTCCCATGATGCGTGTAAGGGCCCCAGCCGTTTTGGTCTATGCGAGAAAGATAGAGAGAAAAGAGGCCCGGCTAGGCTCGGCCCCAGGTTGGCAAGCGTCGCCTTGATCCCCTGTCTAGGGTAACTATAAGGGTTTCCAATTACTTTATGGGGCATTGGGGAAGGGTACGTGCAGTCTGATACAGCTGGTCATTTTGGCACGCCAAGTACCTGCCCGCTCCTGTGTCAGCAGTACATGTTGACGGGGAATGTCTAGGTTACGGATGTAACCTCCATTTGCTGGTGGAGGGAACGAGACGTTGTGTCCTCCCGGCCACGTCACTGAGCTGAGCCACTGTTGTGGCTGGACCATTTCTGGCTCCTCAGAAAAATCCTGAATGAAACAGACTCATTTCCCCGCCTTTCTACCCGTATGTCCGGGGCTGGACATGCAAATTCTGTCTGCCATCTTCTCAATGACCCTTTTTCATAGATCAGAGGTTTATTTGGCGCTCAAGATAGACCCCTAGTGTCGCTTCTTCGATACAACATCTCATTCCCTCCATCAGAGAACGGAGGTTACATCCGCAACCTAAACGATTTGAGTAGTGTTTGACTGTAAAGTTT
Organism: Xyrauchen texanus; assembly: GCF_025860055.1. Classification (NCBI taxonomy): domain Eukaryota; kingdom Metazoa; phylum Chordata; class Actinopteri; order Cypriniformes; family Catostomidae; genus Xyrauchen; species Xyrauchen texanus. The sequence continues at coordinate 42,178,352 of NC_068300.1, read as the reverse complement.
AATTTCAATGCATGGCTTTGATTGAACAATTGCTTCAAGGACCAGACCTCGCAAACATGCTTGTTGGTGTGCTTACCAGGTTTCAAGAACAACCAATATCATGATGGTGGACGTAGATTCAATGTTTTATCAGGCGAATGTTCCTGAAGAAGATGCATACCTGCTCCACTTTCTGTGGTGGCCAAATGGCAGCTAGAATGTACCTATAGAGGAGTTTAGAATAACAGTGCACTTGTTTGGAGATAATTAGTTTGGAGAAAGTTGTGCCTCCTATGCACAGAGAAGAACAGCTGAGGACAGAAAAGAAATAGAATCACAAGAAGCAGTTAAAACAGTTCTACATAATTTTTATGTGGAAGACTGACCTAAAATCTGTATCCTCAGAAAATGATGCTATTTACTTAGTGAATGATCTTCGAGCTTTGTGTGCTGATGTGGGTTTTTGTCTAACAAAGTGGGTGTGCAATAGTAGGAAGGTCCTGTCATCTATCCCAGAAGAGCACAGGGCCAGTGAAGAGATGCGAAGGATCTTGATTTGGATCAGAATGCTCTGCTAATGGAAAGAAACTGATACCTTCACATACAGAATTAAGTCTTTCAGTTGTGAATTCAGTTTACAACCCCCTTGGCTTTCTTGTTCCATTAATTCATATAAGAGATTTAGGGTTACTGTTAGGGTGTAAAGGGTTAGGGTGTAAAGGAGGATATGAATGGGATGAAGAAATTGATGCCAATTGTACTGATCAGTGGCTCAGATGGCTAAATTATCTGACTTACCTTCGTAAGTACTACAGCAGCACAACTGCATAATTTCTCTGATGCCAGTGAGAGCACATATGGCACAGCAACCTACCTGGTACTGACAAATGAACAAGACCAAAAGCATTGTTCCTTGTTGATTGGAAAGTCAAGAGAGAACCCTCTTAAACATGTTACAATCCCTAGGCTTGAACTGACAGCAGCGGTTGTAGCCATAAAAGTAGACAAGATACTAAGACAAGAGCTTCAATCTAAAGCAGTCAATTTTCTGGACTTACAGCAGTACAGTGCTCAGGTACAATGAAAACGAGAGTGCACACTTCAAAACCTTTGTGGCAAGCAGGATCTCATTAATGTGAGATACTACTAGTCCATCACAATCACTTCTGCAACTAAGTAAAACAAGAAGACAGTTCCTTGTGTATGTTGAACAATCAGAAATGGACACAGAGAAACAAACAACACTTCAACAGCAGCAAATGAAGGAATACACTCACCTAAAGGATTATTAGGAACACCATACTAATACTGTGTTTGACCCCCTTTCGCCTTCAGAACTGCCTTAATTCTACGTGGCATTGATTCAACAAGGTGCTGAAAGCATTCTTTAGAAATGTTGGCCCATATTGATAGGATAGCATCTTGCAGTTGATGGAGATTTGTGGGATGCACATCCAGGGCACGAAGCTCCCGTTCCACCACATCCCAAAGATGCTCTATTGGGTTGAGATCTGGTGACTGTGGGGGCCATTTTAGTACAGTGAACTCATTGTCATGTTCAAGAAACCAATTTGAAATGATTCAAGCTTTGTGACATGGTGCATTATCCTGCTGGAAGTAGCCATCAGAGGATGGGTACATGGTGGCCATAAAGGGATGGACATGGTCAGAAACAATGCTCAGGTAGGCCGTGGCATTTAAACGATGCCCAATTGGCACTAAGGGGCCTAAAGTGTGCCAAGAAAACATCCCCCACACCATTACACCACCACCACCAGCCTGCACAGTGGTAACAAGGCATGATGGATCCATGTTCTCATTCTGTTTACGCCAAATTCTGACTCTACCATCTGAATGTCTCAACAGAAATCGAGACTCATCAGACCAGGCAACATTTTTCCAGTCTTCAACTGTCCAATTTTGGTGAGCTCTTGCAAATTGTAGCCTCTTTTTCCTATTTGTAGTGGAGATGAGTGGTACCCGGTGGGGTCTTCTGCTGTTGTAGCCCATCCGCTTCAAGGTTGTGCGTGTTGTGGCTTCACAAATGCTTTGCTGCATACCTCAGTTGTAACGAGTGGTTATTTCAGGCAAAGTTGCTCTTCTATCAGCTTGAATCAGTCGGCCCATTCTCCTCTGACCTCTAGCATCAACAAGGCATTTTCACCCACAGGACTGCCGCATACTGGATGTTTTTCCCTTTTCACACCATTCTTTGTAAACCCTAGAAATGGTTGTGCGTGAAAATCCCAGTAACTGAGCAGATTGTGAAATACTCAGACCGGCCCGTCTGGCACCAACAACCATGCCACGCTCAAAATTGCTTAAATCACCTTTCTTTCCCATTCTGACATTCAGTTTGGAGTTCAGGAGATTGTCATGACCAGGACCACACCCCTAAATGCATTGAAGCAACTGCCATGTGATTGGTTGATTAGATAATTGCATTAATGAGAAATTGAACAGGTGTTCCTAATAATCCTTTAGGTGAGTGTACATTACAATGAAAAAGAAGTCATTGAGCCTGAAAGACCTAGATCAAGCAGAAATCCAGCTTACTCAGTACAGTCAGAAACAACAATTCTCAGAAGAAAAAAGGCTCTGAAAAAGAACATTCCTATCAAAGGTAGAAATCAACTGTGTAAGCCCGACCCTGTACTTCAAAATGGGATATTGAGAGTGGGCGAAAGCTTAACAGAGCTGCCATGCCAGAGGAATCCAAGTATCCTAATTCTCTCCAAGCACTCCAGAGTTTCTATTCTTATTCTATGTGACATTTTACAAAGTATTGGACATTGTGTCCATAACTACGTTATCAATATAATGGCAAAAATATTGGATCTCCAAGCTAACTGTGTTGCAGACTCAGTGGCAGACTGGGAGAGCAAAAAATTGCAAGCCTACCAGTGGATCACTTACTCCCTGACAAATGTGGGTATTGATTACTTCGGACACTTTGACATTAAGCGGGAGTACCATCAAAAGATATGGGGTGTTATTCACCTGACTAACTTGCAGAGCAGTACACATTGAGAGAGCTCACATCTTAGACACTAACTCCTGCATAAACGCACTACATTGTTACATTAGTAGAAGAGGACAGGTGTCTGTCATGCGTTCAGACAATGGTACAAATTTTGTCAGTGCAGAAAGAGTTGCGAGAAGCACTGGAAAACCAGAACCACAGCTAAATTGAAAATGCTATGCTACAAACAGATTAAATGGCATGCTGTACGAGTCTGTTTGTTTGCAGCTTGCTAGCCTGCTTAGCATTGCTTATTCCTCTACACTCATAATTTTATCCTTTGCCATTTTACCGCATGCCTATTTTTTTCCCCCTTTTCAACTGTGCACCCGTTTTTTTTTTTTTTTATTCTTTTTTTCCACATCTTTTATTTCGATTGGGTGCATTTGTTTTCTCCTCTGTGTTTTAAATGGATTATTGCATCAAACTCAAACATCTGTGTAAAGGGATCAATGGAAAGGAGGAGGCGAGAACCGGCTTTTCAATATAAATAATAGTTTAATGATAAACTTAAAAGACAACATAAACACACACATGACGGACATGTCCGTAAACGATCTCTCTCTCCCGCACGATCCCCTGAGTCGACCTTTATCCCTCGGATGCTTAATTAGCCTAATACGGGACCGAGTGTGTAGGATCACGATTTGCTAATCAGGAACCAACACAACAAAAGCAAACAATTGCGTGAGGGATTCTCTTCGATCTCAAACCCTCGCCATTCAAGACAAACCATGACAACAAGAACAACAAAAAACTACGGTTAAGTCATGGCATCCGCTCATATTATTCCTTCCAGCATTGCATGCCACATGTTTACTATAGATTCTGTCATCAGCAGTGAGGGGTTTACATGTGATAAATGTAAGGAATTAGTCAGGCTGATGGAGAAGGTTAATGAGTTGGCACACACCACTAGTGGAGATCACTAAGAAAGAGTAGCTGATAGATACTGTTTTGGATGCAGGTATAACAGTGAGTTATACACACTTTGATTATGGCTGTTGAGCCCCTGCAGCAGGGCGTTTGGGTGACATCTCAGCGGCATTCTCACTCAGCAAAGCGACACCACTCTCCTGTTCCTGTCAATTCTCCCCACTCAGTGATGAACCCACTGAGACTCATGTTGAAAGAGCTTTTGTTATAGGAGATTCTAATGTAAGGAATGTGGAAACAAAGACTACAGCCACTATTGTTGAATGCATTTCCGGTGCCAAAGCATCTGACATCAGATCAAATTTACACGTGCTGGTTTCTTTCTAAGATTGTTATTCATGTCGGCACTAATGACGAAGATCACTAGAGATAATGTTAAAGAGGGACTAACGATGTCAGACACTGTAATATGCTCTGGCCCCGTCCCTGCCCATCGTGGTGATGAGGTTTATAGTAGATTAGTGTAATATGGAGTTGATATTGATACTATAGAAATCCTGCCATTGATCTCAGATAATTACCTTGTCTCTTGTATGCTGCGATCAGGTGATGCTACTCAATCTACACCACGCTATTGTTCAGGTAGAACTATTCTTTCAACCACTAAAGATAGCTTCAATAATATTCTTTCAGATTAATCTCATATACTGTACTCAGTATGCCAAAAGTCTAGAAGAACTTGACGTAATATCAGAAAATATAAATACAGTCTTCTCTAGCACTCTTGCTGGTGTAATCCCTTCCAAGGCCTGTAGGACAACATCCTCGCTGACAGCGAAGGCCTACAGCGCCACCGGAACTGCCGCTTCCGCCCTGCACGCCATGGCCCTCCTGCAAGTCCACCAGGCCAAGGCACTCAAAGAATTGGACGTGGGTAGCCCTGATCCCGACGTGCTGCAGGAACTGCGCTCAGCGACCGACCTTGCCCTCAGAGCGACGAAGGTCACGGCGCAGTCACTTGGGCAGGCGATGGCCACCCTCCTGGTCCAGGAACGACACCTATGGCTGAACCTGGTCGAGATGCGTGAGACCGACAAGCTTCGCTTTCTCGATGCCCCAGTCTCCCAGTTCTTTCTCTTCGGCGACACCGTCGAGGACTTCACCCAGCAGTTCTCCGCGGTGAAGAAAAAGACGGAGGCGAAATCACATATCCTGCCCCGCCGCAAACCTGCCGCCTCGGGCCCTGCCCCGTCTGCTCACCGAGGGCGTCCCCCTGCGAGGAAACGACAAGCTGCTCCGCCTCAACCTGGGCCCAGCTCTCAGCCCACGTGTTGAGTGCTCCGCAGGAAGCAGATGCCCCCATCTCACGGACCCCCTCGAGGACCCGGAAGGCTCCCAGGCGCTCCTGAGATCGACGACCCAGTGCCCAAGACAAAGCTTACCCAGCGGAGAGTGGAGGCTCCACCCCCAGTCGGTCCAGCTGATTTGGGAACAGTTCGGCAGAGCCCAGGTAGACTTGCTTGCCTCCCGAGAGACATCCTACTGCCCGCTCTGGTACGGCCGAACAGAGGCTCCCCTTGGGACAGACGCACTGGCACACAGCTGGCTCATTTCAGGGCAAGTTCAACCTCTTATTCGGTGCCTGTGATGGTGATGAGCTCTTGGCCGCAGCATCGGAGAGCGGTGTCTTGTCTGATGTGGAAACCTCCGCTGGGCTTCGCCCCGTCACAGGCGGATGCTGAAATGATGGACATGCATTTCGTGCCACCGCGAGCATAGGTCTGGAGTGAAACCCTCCGTTCTCCTCTGAATCCCACCCCAGCAGCCGCGCCCAAGCGTCGAGCCACCCGCAGGAAGCAGACGCCACCCAGAACTTCCAAGCGCCCCTGAGACGGGCAACCCAGGGACGCTAGGATGCCCGTCACCCCAACCACCAGCTTCTGTCTCTCTCTGGCAGGTCCAGCGCCCTAGCAGAAGCCTCCCCGCTCTGTGCACCAAGCTGTGGCACACACGTACTCAAACCCGGATGGCTACGATGGACCGCGGGGATGAAGTACCTCCTCTCCCCTCCTCGTCCGATCTGCTGGTGAGTATCAGGAGTCAGGTAGGACATCTCTCGACTCAGCACCGCCACAGAGCTCAAACCCCATCAATGTGGCTTCCCTGGCTCCGCCCCGCTGCGAGGCCCCACCCAACAGTACGTGTGAAGATATTGTTCCCCTGGTCCCCCTCACCCAGACTGTCTGACTTGGCTTTGCGATTCAATTCGCCAGATGCCCGCCCAGGTGAAAGGCGAGAATGCTGCCACCTTGTACGCGGAAATCGCCACCCTTTTACGGAAGTATGCAATAGAGCCGGTACCTCCTGCCGAGATGAAGAAGGGGTTTTACAGACCCTACTTCATTGTACCCAGAAAAGTCTGTCTGTTGCGGCCAATCTTGGACTTATGGGTTCTGAACCGGGTCTTACACAGACTCCCATTCAAGATGCTGACGCTGAGGTGCGTACTAGTGAGAGTCCAGCATCAAGATTGGTTTACGCCGGTAGACCCGAAGGATGCATCCTTCCACGTCTCATTCTACCTCATCGCAGACGTTTCCTGCAGTTTGTGTTCGAGGGCCGGGTGTACCAGTACAAAGCGGTCTACGATGTGCAAGGTCAGGGAGGACGAGGAGCAGTTCATTCTAGTGGCTCCCTACTGGCCCACTCAGACTTTGTTCTCAGACCTCAGGCTCCTCTCGTCAGCCCCTTCCTGGCAAATTCCTCTGAGGAAGGACATTCGTTCTCAGGGACGGGACACCATCAGGCACCCACGACCAGACCTCTGGAACCTCCATGTCTGGCCCCTGGACGGGATGCGGAAGACCTCAGACTGCTGTCCCCCTCCACCGTGAAGGTGTACATAGCAGCCATAGCCGCACACCACAACACAGTGGATGATAAGTCCTTAGGGAAGCACAACCTGATTATCAGGTTCCTAAGAGGCACGAAGAGGATGAATCCTCCCAGGCCAAGCCTCTTTCCCTCATGGGACCTCTCAGTAGTCCTCCAAGACCTGCGAGGGGCTCCCTTCGAGCCTTTGGAGTCAGTTGTGCTTAAGGCGCTCTCCTACTGACGGCGCACATCTCCATCAAGAGAGTTAGGGACCTGCAAACGTTCTCGGTCAGCGAAATGCGCCTGGAGTTCGGTCCGGGCTACTCTCACATGATCCTGAGACTACAGGATTCCCACACGGTTCCCACGACGCCTTTCAGGAACCAAGTGCAGACTTCAGTGGAAAATACGTTGCAAGGAGTTGCTTACAGGGAACCAATGCATGTGGAGCACCTATCCCAGAACGGGGCTTATTTAGCACCAGTAATGGGCTGGCAGTGAGTTTCTCCGCCAAACTCACCTGCCGCAGGGCTAGGAGGAAATCAATCAGGGATATACAACCAAGCGATATACCCGGCTGGTTGACCCGGCTTATCTGTTGCAGTCTGCCCACCTCGCACCGCTGACCCACATAACACAGTTAAGCTAGTTGTGGCGTTTTTATGGGGGACCCCTAGTGTCACTACATCGACACAATGCCGTGTGAGTGACAGATGGTTACTTCCGTAACCTCCGTTCCCAGATGGAGGGAATGAGACATTGCGTCCCTCCTACCACAATGCTGAACTACCCACTGAAATGGCCGGGACCTTTTTCTCAGCTCCTCAGCACAAAATCTAATGAGTGGTATGCAGTGTCTCCTCCTTTATACCCATATGTCCGGGTGAGGGGCATGCAAATACCACTCGCCAATCCTCATTGCCTTTTATCAAAGATCAGTGGCATCTCAAGCTCTCAAGAGTGACCCCTAGTGTCACTACATAGACACAACGTCTCGTTCCCTCCATCAGGGATCAGAGGTTACGGAAGTAACCAGGACGTTTTATAAAGTTTCAAGTTGAATGGCTCCTAGTATTTGAGTATATCTTTGATAATTGCTTAGTCCTCCTGCCTAATTAATAAAGGGTGGGATATGTAAGAGCCACAAATTCCTAAGATACAAATATATATATATATATATATATATATATATATATATATATATATATATATATATATATATATATATTTGAATATAATAATTGAGAACAATGTATAATAGAATATTTAAATATTTTAAATGTCTACTTATGAAGCTCCAGATACCTTGTATAATGTTAGTTGATGGTAGTTAATGTTCTATTGCAGGTACATCAGGACTCCTCCCACTGAATCTTCAGTGCCCCGTTTCTTGCTCTCTCATTGGCTGTCGGTCAATGCTGTAGTTGTATTCAGTCAAAACATATTTCACATTGCACAATTTGGAATCGCAGACTGTTGCAGTCTGCCCACCTCACACCGCTGACCCACATAACACAGTTCAGCTAGTTGTGGAAAAAAAATCTGGAAAAATTTAGCTAATTGCATTTTCCTTGCTGTGTGCATCACTAACACAGCAGATATCAGTATGAGGGGATTTGGCAACCTGACGTGTATTTGAGAGAATGACTTTAATTTAGTTTTCTGTGTTAACTGTTTTGAAAGCATGAATCTTTTGGATCAGAGAAATTTGTGTTTTTTTTTTTCATTATGAAAATCAAGAAAAAATTACAATCTATTTAGGAGAATTAAGTCAAGTCCAGTCATTTTTATTTGTATAGCGCTTTTCACAAAAACTACAATTTCAAGGCAGCTTTACAGTAAATTATGCTTAAACAGAAAAAGAAGTTGCAGTATCTGTCTTATAGTCATTATTGTGTGGTTTGATAAAAAAAAAAAAAATTGTAAATTGTGCCTGTAAATAAATAACTAATTAATTAAATAATATTTGAAGTTAGACCTCCAGTGAGCAGATGAAAAGCGATTGTGGCAAGGAACACAAAACTCCATAAGATGTTGGTTAATGGAGAAAAATAACCATGAGAGAAACCAGACTCACTGTGGGGGCCAGTTCCCCTCTGGCTAAACAACATGAATATAATTTAAATATTAGTTATTTATGTATAGTACAAGTTATGGTTTAAAAATCAGAGCATGGCAACATTTATTCTTTGCTTTATCTGCCGTTTCCTTGCATGGATGCAAGCTGCACTTAACACTTCCCAGCTCCATCTCTTGTATGGCAGCTTTTCCTTTTAGTTTTTATCTATGTCTTTTATCTTTTATTTTATGTCTTGTTGTTCTGTGCTCTAAAACTACAATTGATTGCCAGCTGGAATTCTTACTTCAATGTGTTATTGTGCTTTTTCTTGATTTATTAACTAGATTTACAGTATTTTAGGTTCTATTAAGTGTCCATTTAATCTATTATGCAATGAAGGATTATACCATGTTGCACTGTCAGCATGTTTTAAAAATTGTAACAATGTTGTACAATTTCTGCTGAATCTGTTGTGTTACTCCTGTGTAGGCTGTAGGGTTTATATTATGCACTCCCTGATCTGTTAATGCATGAATGTGTGGAGAGTTTGCCCAGAATAGAACCACACTTCCAACATCAAACGATTGCTTCAATTGTAAGATTAAGGGTGAAAGTACTATGATTTATTTATACTAAAAAAAAGTACCATTACAATGACAAATTTACTCAAGTACTCTAATGAAAGTACTTGTAATTTATTACTTTCCACCTCTGCATCTAAGTCAAAATGTTAAAACCCTTCAAAAGCTCTACAACTGACTGAAATGTAAAACAAACTATATTCATCTATAAAATAAATACATAATTGACCATACATGACCAAAAGTATTTGGACATTTAATTTCACAAGCATGGGCATGAATTCCTCAGTATGCTGTAATAACAGGTTTCACTCCTTTGGTTCTGTATTCCACTAGATGTTAAACATGGTTGCAAGTATTTGCTCTCATTCAGACACAAGAGCACCAGTGAGATCAGGCACTTATGTTAGGCAATGGTCATAGTTGTCATGGGGACAGGTCAGGGCTTTGTGAAGGCCAGTCAAGTTCGTCCACACCAGAAACCATTTCTATATTGATTTTGATTTGTGGACAGGAGAATTGTCATGCTAGAACAGAAAAGGGCCTCCACAAACTGTTGCCACTCATGAGGAAGCACAGAACTCTCTAGAAAGTGACTGTATGGTGTAGCATTAAGATTTATTTTCACTGGAATTACAGGAACAGCTAAACCTGTTAATTAGAATTAAGTATTATTTAGGATTTTTCTTTCTTATGGGTGAGGTTTTGTTGTTTTTGCAGCATTTTTTCAAACATAAAATTAAACTTATTTTTTAAATTTTATCATTAATGTATTCCTTAATAGTGTAGTTTTAAATGATAAAGTACTTCTTGAAAGTATTGATGCACCACATAAACTAAGAGCTTTATATTTACAATAGCTGCTGGTACATAAAGAACCTGAGAGATAGTTTCAGAGGGAGGCATTTAGGTGAACCATTGCAGAGTTCAGTGAGGGCCACGGGTGGCTGTGAGGGCAATTGGACCGGGCAGCATTTCATAGCAGATGAACATACACCAACTCTTATCAGACTTGACACTTTCTGTTTTGGGGTGCAGCCACGCACGCTGCATATGCGCAGACCACTTGTCTGTAACGGGGAGTGACTCTGACCACACACACTTCAACCGTGTGTGTGTGTGTGTGTGCGTGTGTGTGTGAGAGAGAGAGAGAGACAACAACACTATGTTTAGTACTACTAGCACTGCTCTAGTCTGTGTGTGAACATTTCTCTGTCAGACAGGCAAAAACACTAGTACAGACATAAACTCAGAGACCACAATGACGTCATGAGCATATTCATATTTATTCTAGAAATTAATTGATATTCCCAAGCATATATTTTCTCCTAGTTTTGAAATTACACATTTAGTCATAATCTGGATGAATCTTAGGAAAATATGTCTGGCTCATACAGTATTTCACCCTAAAATTTTTTTTTTTGGGTTCCATAAAAAGTTTTTGCATTGTGCACAATTTCCCCCCAAATTCTCATTACATAATGCATTCTTCCAGACATTTTACTTTTGAGTTTTTTTTTTTTTAACTTTCATTATTAACAACAGTGATTCTTACTAGATTCTTATTACTGTAATATAGTCAGTTTTATTATTGTATTTTATTTATTATTGTAAATGCTGTAATACAATGATTGTGTTCGGGTGCAAAAAATGGATGTAGCTACAATGTTCTTAATTTTCTTTATGCAAAATATAATTTCTTATTTTTTGTGTTAGATTTAAGGGTGACAGGGTCCTAGGGCTCTATTTTCGCAAGAGCGTTAATTCTAAACTCAGTTTTCATACCAGTGCAAGTTGATGTGGGTGGGAGTGTTTGGGCTGTGGGTGTATTGTATGTTAATGAAGTGGTGCGAAGCACAATTTGCTATTTTCCTGATAAGATATCTGAGAACCACATCTATTCTTGGCTCAAAGTCTAAACTCAGTTCCTGCATTTGCAGTTTGGAGATTCCACCAACAGGAGGTAATAAAGTTAATGTCCAAACTCTGAATAAACAGTAAAACATCAATGTCCTGACAATGACTAGCCATGATTTGTAGATCAGTAGGCCAATATAATTAATATTAACAATACGTTTATTTTGTATAGCGCCTTTCCAAAGCTCAAGGACACTGAACAGAAATTCAACATAAAACATTAAACAGTGAAACATAGAACAAATATACATTACAAAACAATAAACAACTTGAGAGCAGCAAATTATGTTTCAAGCATCCCATAGCAAAGTCAAGTCCACAGGTCAAGCAAGATGTGAGATTTTGTGAAAAAGATTTTTGTCTGTGTCTTACACAAATCGATCGTATCACTTCAGATGGTATGGATTAAACCACTCGAGTTGTATGGGCCCCGTTGACTTACATTGTATGGGCAAAAACAACTCACATCTCCATCAAAAACTCTTTGTTTGTGTTCTGCAGAAGACATAAAGTCATATTAGTTAAAGATGGCAAGAGGGTGAGTAAATTATAGGAACTATACATTTTTGGTGAATAATCCTTTAATGTAATTACATTTCTGATGGCTAGTTATGGATGCATATGTCCTCAAACATGTTCAAAATCTTGATAAACAATATCAGAAAAACCAGTACAAATACTTAAATATGTTGCATTTGTTGTATCACTATAGCAGCTCATTCATATGCCCAAACAATACAGTCAGCATAGGTGGAGAGGCCCCACCTCACCCCACCATCAGTGAGTATGGATGTAAAACACTGACAGAAAGGAAGAGAACACATCACACCAAATCACAGGCCTGATTCACTGCGCCTACAGTTGTCCCCAACTCCCTGCTTATGTGTGCACATCATCTGTAGTGTGTGTGTGTGTGTGCCTGTATTTTTAAGGTCTCTGAATGTTACGAGTGTTTATGTCGATGCATATGCACAACATCTGACACAATTCTTCCTAATGATTTGGATGTAAAATCACACAATTACTTAAATTCTTTCTTTTAATGAACTTCAAGGTACATGTAGCAGTTGTCTTAAAATAATTTGGATTTCGCATTTCTTTTAAATTATACATGAACAGATGGCAACATTTCCCCAAAAAAATATTTAGTGTGATTTGGGATTATGCAGTGCATCTGAAAATACATTTACTTCAGTTCTTTACACTGCACATTTATTGTGCAGATTTGTGCCACATATATCTGTCTGATGATGCAATGCTTAGCATGTAGCGTTCAGTCTGCATCCTCTCTGCCATTACTCCATTAGCCTATGGCGTAACGTGGAGACGTTATGAGCTCTGACATCATGAGAGACAAGCATTAGCACTTGAAAGGTCACTGCTAACAGTCTACTAACCAATATAAATACACTTGTTCAGTCATTAGAAGACAGATATTTTACAGATGATGTGAAAGATGTGGGTGGGGTTTGTCAGTGTAAAAGTGTAGATGGGTAGTATAGTGAAGATTAATTCACTATTATGGAAAATACATAGCATTGGACTGAACTGAATTTAATATAAATCTTAACAGACTGAACATTTTGAGTGTATTATAAACAAAAATTACAGCAGCACTGTCAGTACACTTACAGTAAAGATAGACTGGATAGAAAGCACTTAAATGAATTCTTCTGTTAAATTTTCATCACACTAAAATCATGTTAAAACTCATATTGTTTACATCTTGTGGCTATGCTTTTGAAACAGTATTTTAACATTTATGGATTGATCCCATTGACGTCCATTGTAAATGCCTCACTGTAACACAGATATTTTAATTAATTTGTATTTATTTATATTTTATATTTTTTTTTTTAGAAAAGGAGGGATTAGTCAAAATACATTTTTGGTGGTAATCATCATTATGTTACAAATGCTGTCGATTGAGCTTAACTTTTATTGAACACAGAAAATCTTTTTAAATAAATAAAATAAGTTATAAAGCAAACTTAGTATACTATTATAAATGTATTATATTACTATTCAATATTTATCATTTCAAAACTATAGTATAATAATAACATAAAGCAAATTAAACTAAGTAGCACTACAGCAGAAATCATTTTCCCATGAACAGGTTCAAAATCTAACTTACATCTGAAAATAAACAGAAAGCTTTATATGACCATTCTAGAAAGTAGTGGGAAAAGGGAATAAAACAAACATTTAGAATGCTAAGATACATTTCACATGACCACTCCTCAAATACTGCTTTTGAGCACCTGTAATAATAAATTGAGATTGCATCTGAAGTTGAAGGACACAAACGCTGAAATATACATTTTATGCATTCAATAAAACAAAAACATTATTTAATTTGAACATTAGAATTACACACGAATTACACAGCAAAACATACAAAATCAAACTTTCGAACTATCTACAGAAAATTAATTTTAATAAAGAATAACAGAATATATATAAATTAGTAAATACTCAACAACTGCAATACCTGTGGAGAGAAGAGAGGGAGAAAAGAGAGGAGGGGGAGGACGACAACATCAGCCCAACCTAGGCCTCTTTGCGAAACTGGTCACACTCAGCTGAGTTTCAAGATTGAAAACGTCATGGTTACTGTCGTAACCTCCGTTCCCTGAGGAAGGGAACGAGATGTTGTGTTGAATGAAGTGACAAAAGGGGTCCCATTCAAAAGCACCACACACTAATCCGTGTTACATGAACTGACGAGACAGGTGCAAGCAGGTTGCTGCGTGCTAGAGGCAACTGTGTCGGCTGCACGTAGCCCTCCCCAACGCCCCCCAAAAGAGATGTCATATACAGACCTTAGGTTCCTGGCACCCCTGAGGAGGGAACAGGTGCTTCATGACTAGCATGTGAGCAAGCCCGGCAGCCACAGCCTTTTCTCTCTCTCTAGAGTGTGAATCTTAGCGCTATGAAATGCTTTGGGGAAGGCGGTCTTTCCTGGTCCTATTCTTTGAGGGGGAAAAGACCCTGCTGAGGCCACATCCTGCCCAAGCTAGGGGGAGGTAACATGTGGCAAATACACCACGAGGGTTGTGAAGCCGTACGTGGGAGCAGCACGGTGGATTGCTCCACTGAATTCGCAGGCCAGAAGGCTAGGGAGGAGAAGATCAAGGAAGCTATGCTTAGTGGCTAACCTGGGAGACAAGGCGCAGTGGATCAACATGGTGAAGGGTGCTGTGTGCAAGCGGAACACCCGGTCGGTTGTGCCGCGTTACCAAGTTCTACCGGCTTGGACCTGAGATTGTAAAATCTGGCGAAGGTATTGGGTGTTGTCCAGCCCGCTGCTCTGCAGATGTCTGCTAGGGAGGTGCCGTTGGCCAGTGCCCACAAGGATGCCACAATTCTTGTCGAGTGTGCTCGGACTCGCAAGGGGGTGGGCATGCCCTGGGTCTGGTAGGCCAGTGAGATTGCGTCAATGATGCCCATTGCGCTATCCTCTGTTTAGAGATGGCATTCCCTTGCCGCCATCCGCCAAAGCAGACAAAGAGCTGCTCAGAACATCTAAAGCTCTGCGTGCAGTTCAAATAGATATGCAAAGCACGTACCGGACACAGCAACGAAAGGGCTGGGTCTGCCTTCTCCCACGGCAGCGCTTGCAGGTTCATGACCATGTCCCTGAAGGGGGTTGTAGGAACCTTGGGCACGTAGCCCGGTCGCGGCATTCAGGATAACGTGAGTATGTGCGTGACGGAGTGGTGGTGGTGTAGTGGTCTAAACCACATAACTGGTAATCAGAAGATCGCTGGTTCGATCCCCACAGCCACCACCATTGTGTCCTTGAGCAAGGCACTTAACTCCAGGTTGCTCTGGGGGGGATGGTCCCTGTAATAAGTGCACTGTAAGTCGCTTTGGATAAAAGCGTCTGCCAAATGCATAAATGTAAATGTAAATATGTGTCATACCGAACTCCAGGCAGGTGTCGCTGACAGAGAACACTTGCAAGTCCCCAACCCTCTTGATGGAGGCTAACGCAATCAGGAGGGCCATCTTCAGGGAGTGGGCCTTGAGCTCAACTGAATCAAGTGGCTCGAAGGGGGGTCTCTGAAGACCCATGAGGACCACTGAGAGATCCCAGGAGGGGAACAGGCTTGGCCAGATAGGGTTCAGTCTCCGGGTGCCTTTAAGGAACATCATATTCAGGCCGTGCTTACCCAGGGACTTGTCATTTACTGCATCATGGTGGGCCGCAATAGCAGCTACATACACCTTCAAGGTGGAGGGGGACAGCCTCCCCTCCAGCCTCTCATGCAGAAATGAAAGCACTGACCGAACTGTGCATCTCTGTGGGTCTTCGGCTTGGGAAGAGCACCTTTTTAGGGTGTTAAGTTGCCTAGTGGAGGGAGCTCTGGCTTGGTTGATAATGTCTCTGACTGCAGGTGGTAGATCCACTAGATTTTCTGTGTCCCGTCCAGGGGCCAGACATGGAGGTTCCAGAGGTCTGGGCGTGGGTGCCAGAGGGTGCCCCATCCCTGAGAAAGAAGATCCTTCCTCAGGGGAATTTTCCAGGGATGTGCTGTCGCAAGGAGCATAAGATCCGAGAACCAGGTCCGGGTGGGCCAATAAGGAGCCACCAAGGTGACCTGTTCCTCGTCCTTCCTGATCTTGCACAGCACCAGTGCAAGGAGGCTCACTGGAGGTTTTGTAAAGCTGCTTTGAAACGATGTGTGTTGTGAAAGGCGCTATACAAATAAAATTGACTTGACTGGAAATGCGTACTTGCGCAGCCCCCGGGGCCAGCTGTGTGCCAGCGCCTCTGTCCCGAGAGGAGCTTCTGTCAGGGAGTACCAGAGCGGGTAGTGGGAGTTGTCCTGGGAGGCAAAGAGATCTATCTCTGCCATGCCGAATCGGTCCCAAATCAGCTGGACCGCCTGGGGGTGGAGCCTCCACTCTCCGCTAGGCGAGACCTGTTGCGACAACGTGTCTGCCATCATGTTGCGGTTGCCAGGGATGTGAGTGGCGAGCAGCGACCTGAGTTGCAGCTGACTCGAAAGGAGGAGATGGCGGGCGAGTTGTGACATATGACGAGAGCGCACACCACCTTGGTGTTATGTACCCTACCGTTGTGGTACTGTCTGAACGGATAAAGACATGCTTGCCCCGAATTAGTGGGAGAAACCTCTGCAGGGCAAGAGATACAGTCAGCAACTCTAGGATGTTGATGTGCTAATGGAGCTGGGGTCCTGTCCAGGAGCCAGCGGCAGAATGCCCATTGCACACGGTGCCCCAACCCTGTTGAGAGGCGTCTGTGGTGACCATGACACATCTGGACACCTGCTTCAGGCCGCAGGAAGCAGATATCTGTCCAATGGTTGAAAGTTTGATGGCAGGAGGGTGTGATTGTCAAACGGTATGTGCCGTGGCGCCATGGCCATCTTGGGACTCGAGTCTGCCATATGCCCCAGGAGCCTCTGGAATTGTTTTAGAGGAACCGCTGTGCCGGGCTCGAAGGAGCAAGGCATCTGAGCACTGACTGAGCATGCTCGTTGGTGAGGATCCATGCCGAGAAAAGAGATGCTCTGAACTGGGTTGAGCTTGCTCTTTTCCCAGTTGACCTGAAGCCCCAGACAGCTGAGGTGCCTGGGCACCTGGTCCCTGTGAGCGTATAGTAACTCTCGAGAGTGAGCCAGGATGAGCCAGTCGTCGAGTTATTAGAGTATGCGGATGCCCACTTCTCTTAGCGGGGCAAGAGCTGCATCTGCAACCTTCGTGAAGACGTGAGGGGACAGGGACAGGCCGAAGGGAAGGACCTTGTACTGATACACCTGGCCCTCGAACACAAAGTCAAGTCAAGTCAAGTCAATTTTATTTGTATAGCGCCTTTCACAACACACAAAGCAGCTTTACAGAATATCAGCATTAACGGACGATAAAACTGTAATGTCTATAAAGTCGATTAATAATCATTGTGTAATTTAGATAAAATACGATTTTTAATAGTGTTTAAAAATAATTAAATGATAATTGTATTAATAACCCCAGTGAGCAAGCTGTAGGTGACTGTGGCAAGGAACACAAAACTCCATAAGATGTAGATTAATGGAGAAAAATAACCTTGGGAGAAACCAGACTCACTGTGGGGGCCAGATCCCCTCTGGCTAACATTATGAATGTAATGTAAATATTAATTATGTATAGGTAAAATCATGGTTTAAAATTATTAAACTAAGTGTTAAGGGTCAGTGATTAAACATCGATTGTGTAAACTGTAAGATTAATGACCAAAGTCTTTGAAGTCCATCTTGATTAATTGGAGAAGTTCACATAGATGCAATTGTCCTTGTTAATTGGCTGATGAAGGCTTTTGTTGGCAATAGTTAGTCTAAGCATTCCATTTCAAGATCGTAGTCCATAAATAGACTGAGGTGATGCAGGTTGGAGTTGGCATCATTTCATCCTCTGAAGTCCGTCATAATAGATTGAAGTGATGTTTGGCTGGCACCGGCTGCATTTAGTCATCATCATTCTGCGACATGTAGCAGTGGAGTCCAACATGAAGCAGGAATGGTGCTGGATCCAGCCGGTTCTAGTGACCTCAGGATAGGAGTCCCGAGGTTGAGACAGGGAAACAAATAAAAAGATGTAAGCATAGATGCCATTTCATTTTTTGCAGAGTTAGAGATCATGCTCAATGTTTCTGGTTTCTGGTTCTGGCAGACCCAACTAAAGCAGCCTAATTGTGGGTTGGAGGATAAATTAGGTGTATGCCTGGCTAAATAGATTATTCTTTAGTCTAGACTTAAACTGAGAGAGTGTGTCTGCATCTCGAACAGTGTTTGGGAGACTATTCCATAGTTTAGGAGCCAAATATGAAAAGGATCTTCCTCCTTTAGTGGATTTTGATATTCTAGGAACTATTAATAGGCCAGTATTTTGCGATCTTAATGAACGTGTTGGAATATAGCGTGGTAGAAGATCACTTAAGTACTCTTGGAGCTAGACCATTCAAAGCTTTGTGCGTAGTTAACATAATTTTAAAATCAATACGGAATTTAACAGGTAGCCAATGTAATGATGATAAAATGGGGCTAATATGATCATATTTCTTGGTTCTCGTCAGCACTCTGGCTGCTGCATTTTGAACCAATTGAAGTTTATTTATTGATCTTGCTGGACATCCTCCCAGTAATGCATTACAATAATCTCGTCTTGAGGTCATGAACGCATGAATTAGTTTTTCGGCACCAGCAACCGAGAGCATATGCCTTAATTTAGCAATATTTCTTAGGTGGAAGAATGCTGTTCTACAAACATTTGTAATTTGATTTTCAAAGGACAGATTGGTATCAAATATAACACCTAAGTTCTTCGCTGTTGAAGATGATGTAACAGTACGTCCATCTAGAGTCAAATTATATTTTAGTGGCTTATTTTTAGAGTTTTTTGGTCCAATAATTAGAACCTCTTTTTTGTCAGAATTGAGTAGAAGGAAATTTCTGGCCATCCAATCTTTTATTTCATTGATACACTCTGCTAATTTTGAGAATTGTGAAATCTTATCTGGTTTTGAAGATATATAAAGTTGTGTATCGTCAGCATAGCAGTGGAAACTTATTCCACGATTCCTGATAATATCTCCCAGGGGAAGCATATACATGGAGAAAAGCAGAGGCCCTAAAACTGATCCATGTGGCACTCCATATTTTACTTTTGTTTGGTTTGACAATTCCTCATTTACATAGACAAAGTGGTAGCGGTCTGCTAAATATGACCTAAACCATGCTAATGCCACTCCACAAATTCCAACATAATTCTCCAGCCTATTCAAGAGAATGTTGTTATCTATACGTGTCGAATGCAGCACTAAGATCTAAAAGCACTAGAAGAGAAATGCAGCCGCGATCAGATGATAAGAGCAAGTCATTTGTAACTCTGATAAGTGCAGTCTCTGTACTGTGATGAGGCCTAAAGCCTGATTGAAATTCTTCATATATACTATTTCTCTGTAGAAATGAACATATTTGGGAGGATACTACCTTTTCTAGTATTTTTGACATAAACGGGAGATTTGAAATCGGTCTATAATTAGCAAGTTCTCCAGGATCAAGTTGTGGCTTCTTAATTAGCGGTTTGATAATTGCCATTTTAAAGTTTCTTGGGACATGTCCTAAGCATAGGAGGAGTTAATGATATTAAGAAGAGGTTCTGATATTACAGGAGATACCTCTTTTAAGAGCTTAGTTGGTATAGGATCTAACAAACAAGTTGTGGCTTTTAATGTTTCGATACGTTTTGTTAGCTCTTCATGACCTATGATAGCGAAGGATTGAAGTTGCACATGAGTGAAATTATTCGACACTGTTTTCTGAGGTGCTATGACAGATGATTGCATAATTCCAATTTTATTTCTGATTATTTCAATTTTATCTGTAAAGAAATTCATGAAGTCATTACTCTTGAGCTGTGACGTAATATCTGGTTCGGTTGAGGCGTTATTCCTAACCAATTTAGCCACAGTACTGAATAAACATCTAGGATTGTTGTGGTTATTGTCTATGAGTTTACTAAAATATGCTGACCTGGCAGCTTTGAGTGTGTGTTTGTAGCTACAGACACTATCCTTCCATGCACCCTGAAATACTTCTAATTTTGTATTTTTCCACATGCGCTCCATTTTCCGAGCTGCTCTCTTGAGAGCATGAGTGTGATCATTGTACCATGGTGCAGGGCTTATTTTTAAATTTTCTTTAATCGAAGTGGGGCGACAACATCAAGGGTGCTAGAGAAGACTGCATTTAAATTTTTTGTTATTTCATCAAGTTCTTCTGGGCTTTGGGGTTTATTGAGTATATGAGATAGATCTGGAAGAGTATTAGTGAAGCTATCTTTAGTGGTCGAAAGAATAGTTCTACCTGAACAATAGCGTGGTGTAGATTGAGTGACATTAGCTGATTGCAGCATGCAAGAGAGGAGGTAATGATCTGAGATGTCATCGCTCTGCTGCAGAATTTCTATATTATCAACATCAACTCCATATGAAAGAATTAAATCTAGCGTATGATTATTGCGATGAGTTGGTCCTGTTACATTTTGTCTGACTCCAAGAGAGTTGAGAATATCGATAAATGCTAATCCCAATGTATAATTTTCATTATCTATGTGAATGTTGAAGTCACCAACAATTAAGGCTCTATCTACAGTAACTACAAGATCTGATAAAAAATTTGCAAATTCACTAAGGAAATCTGAATAAGGCCCGGGTGATCTATACACTGTAGCAAGGGTAAAGGACGACAGAGATTTTTTATTTATATTTGTATTTGACGGTGTCACATTAAGCATTATTAGTTCAAAAGACTTACATTTATATCCTGTCGTCTGAGTAACACCAAAAACTTCACTGTAAATTGTAGCAACACCTCCTCCTCGACCCTTCAGACGAGGCTCATGTTTATAACAATAACCTGGGGGAGTAGATTCATTTAAACTAATATATTCATCCGGTTTAAGCCAGGATTCAGTCAAACAGAGCGCATCCAATCTATGATCTGTAATCATTTCATTGACAATTAGTGCTTTGGTAGAAAGAGATCTAATGTTTAGTAGCCCTATTTTTATATGATGTGTATTTTTAATTTGTTTGTTTTGTTCAAGTTTGACCTTAATCAAATGGATAACAATTTAACAAACCGTAGGAAGTGTCGGTGTCGAGGCAAGATGTAGCCCAGGCAAGCATGTCAGCCATCTGCGCGTCAACCTCAGACTGTGCGGGCTGGCCCGAAGGCGGCAGCCCAGTCGAGTCCTCAGACACCTGGATGCTCTCCAATGCAGCTGCAATGTCGTCATCCAATACCAGGCTCAAGGTAGAATGCCGGCTTGCTGTGAGGTGAGCCGCACTGATCCCGAGCTGCTAAAAGAACCTTGTAGTGGTCATGCTATAAAAATCCCCTCGCCCACGAGCCCTGAAGTGACTTGGATCCCCAATGACGATGGAATCAGGGAGAATTGAAAACACCATGTAATTGAGCAACCCAAGACATTTTTTTAATTCATTGGAGGTCACCTCCATCCAAGCTCATTGGTAGCTGGAATATGATGGATAGTTTAGGACGAGCTCCCACCCCTGATGGTTTGTAAAGCTGCATATCTCAGTAACTACAGCCTGAGTAAAAAACAGCATGAAAAAGTCAATTTTTCACAACATGAAATTGTAGGTTGGCTGTACAGCCTGATGCAGGCTACCTAAGTAAATACCGAATGGATGGCTAGACTTAAATAGGACTTAAAAAAGGTTTAGGTGCCTGTGAATCGATGTCAGAGTACGAGGGATAAGAAACAAAGTCAGGGAAGCGTTTACGCTTTCTAGCTGAATTAGTACACAATTGGTAGCCAGCAGTGTGTTCTACAATAATCTGTACATTGAATAGTCACCAAATGCTTGCAGACTAACCAGAATGTCCAGAAAGTCCATCTGCAGACAGCTCTCTCACACATTCCTTGTGATCAGGAAGCTACACACAATCTAAAATCAAAAATTATGAATGTGTGATGGATGGGCTAGGCTTTCTGCTAAATTATAGAAAGATATTTTTTTATTAAATGGACCTCGGCCTATTCGGTGACACCGTCGACGACTTTACCCAGCAGTTTTTGGTGGTGAAGAAACAGAGAATCTTCACGCGGAGGGAGGTCAGTGCTTCGAATCTTCTCTCAGCACCAAAGCCTTGGAAAGCGCCTTTGACTCCCTACACATCTGCTGAAAAGCCCCGCCAGGTACGTCAAAAACAATCGTCCCCTTGGTGCCCCTCGCACGGAGCTTGGACGCATCTGGGTGGACTTCCCAACCCGTCGCGTTGGTTGGCCAGGACCATCCGACTCTGCTATGCGATCCAGTTCGCCAGGCCCCAGCCCCCTTTAGGCAGAGTCTGGTTTACCTCGGTGCACAGCGAAGACGCCAACACCCTACATGCGGAGATTGTGGCCCTTTTACTTAAAGACACAATAGAGCCTGTTCCTCCAGCCGAGATGAAGGGTTTCTACAGCCCTTACTTCATTGTACACAAAAAAGGTAGTGGCATACTACGATCCTGGACTTGCGAGTTTTCAACCAGGCCTGGCACAAACTCCTGTTCAAGATTGTCATGCAGAAACACATTCTAGCATGCGTCTGGCATCAGGATTGGTTCGTAGCGGTAGACCTGAAGGACTCGTATTTCCACATCTCATGCTTGCCTCGACATCGACCCTTCCTACGGTTTGCGTTCGATGGCCAGGCTTATCAGTACAAGGTCCTCCCTTTTGACCAGTCCCTGTCTCCTCACGTCTTCACGAAGGTTGCAGAGGCAGCCCTTGCCCCCCAAGGGAAGTGGGCATCCGCATACTCAACTACCTCGATGAATGGCTCAGCCTAGCCCACTCTCAAGAGTTACTGTGCGCCCACAGGGACCAGGTGCTCAGGCACCTCAGCCGTCTAGGGCTTCAGGTCAACTGGGAAAATTTGAGGTCAGGTCACTGCATGCCACTCATATCCTGGGCAATCTCAAGCCAGAGCTACCTCTACCAGGCAAATTTACACCCTGAAGTGGAAGTGTAGTTCTGAATGAACCTGAATGGACAGACGCAAGATTCCCTCCTTTTATACCCGTATGTCCGGGGGAGGGACATGCAAATTCTGTCTGCCAATTTCTCATTGGCCTTTTCTCAAGTTCAGAGGTAACAGAGGCCTTCAAGAAAGACCCCTAGTGTCGCTTCATTCAAAACAACTTCTCGTTTCCTCCATCAGGGAATGGAGGTTACAACAGTAACCTAGATGTTTCCAGAAATAAAATTGGAACTTGATTGAATGGCGAAGATATTGAGATAGGAACCATAGAAATAATTGATCTCTAATTTGAACACTCTGGATGGTAAGGGTTAAAACAATTATTCCAAACATAATAATAATTTGCTATTAATGATTTTGCCAGTGTTTTTGATCAATTTAATGCATCCTTGGTGAAAGAAAGCATAAGTTTCTTTCAAGTAACAAAAATGTCTTTGTGTTCTAAAAATGTAAGCGAATGTAAAGACATTTACTATACATTGAGTATAATTTTCATAAAGTAACTTGTAATGTAATTACTTGAGTAGTTTTTTGTCAAACTACTTATTTCCTCTTACAGGAGTCACAATATTTCTTAGTACTTTTACTTGTACTCAAGTGAATTATTTCTTCAGTAGAAGTACCTTTACTTAAGTAAAAAAAACTGTACTCTTTCCACCACTTTTAAGCATTCAAAAACTGATTAACAGCATTTTATTGAATGGATTTGGCTAGAAACCATGTGAAATGTCTACAGGGATGAACAAAGCTACTACTGTAGTAAAACACTATAGTTCCATTATAACTGATAACAACAACAGTAATCATCTGAAAATGATATATAAACAATATCAAACAATACTATTTACAATTTTGTGAGCAGAAAAAAAATTATTGATCCATTTATTTGAAGTAAATTAGACAAATGTACATCAAAAAATATTCTCTTTACTGTGAGTTTATGGATCATGAGGATGAATTCATGCTGGACAGGAGGAGCTGCTGTTCCTCCTCTGTAAAGCATCATGGATCAGTAGTTTGCTCTTGCAGTGCCCTCTCCTCTGGTCTCACTGTGGGCACTCCTCTACTTTAAAAATAGGGTCTCCATCAAACCAAGGAAATGCTAAATACTGAGTCATGTCCTCTATTTTCAATTTCAAATACCTTAGCTCCTGGCAGATTCCGTGACATTATGCAATGGAAAGAACTCAAGGCATTTCTCCTCCCTTAAAAACCATGATGTGGAATTTTACATAATTACTTGCTGTGCAAATTAATTGCATATGCATTTTTCTTTTAAGCTGAAGTAAAAAAGAAACATAGAATCAATTCTAGAATCAGACAAAAATATTGTATTGTCAGAATTTAGCTTGTGTTGATGAACAGTTAATGGTATTGCAGTGACAAATCACATACTGTATGTGATTTAGCTTCACCCACAGTCTATTCACTGACCATCTGATGCAAATTACATACAAAATGGCAGGAGCTTGCTGGCACTCTGCAACTGTGGGAAGTCAGGGGGTGCACCTGTTGTGTGTACAGGCTGTACAAGTTAGTACTGTGGTATTTTTTCAGAGCACAACTTTAAGATAAACTTTTCCCTATACAGCATATACTGCACACTGTAAAAACAGTGTCAGCCAGACAGATCCTTCCTATCTACATGGCTGGTTCTTGGCCAGAATAAGTTGCAAAGTGTGCCAGACTTTAGTTAAAAGTCTAGATATGCAAAACTATATGTGACCAGTGTTACATAGTGATTTGCCATACATACATACTAACAATATGGCCAAATGTTCCTAATGAAAGGGATCCAGAAGTGATCAGCTAGGGCTTTGATGTGTTTCCAGTTGAGAAATGTCACTCAGTATAACCACATTGTTGTTTGTGGACAGCTTCTCCATAATCTTCTTATCAGCTAATCAACACACTTTCAGGGCATGGATTGCAGAGTAGGCCATTGTAGTTCTGAATGATTACTTTTGATATGAGGTGATAAGGTCCTCCTGGATGAATGTGGGCTGCAGAAAGTCTTGGAATTGACAGCTGATGAACTGGAATGACCTTGCTGCCAGAAATGTCAAGTAATTTTTATTTGTATAGCGTTTTTCACAACACACATTATTTCAAACCAGATTTACAGAAAATTATGCTGTAACAGAAAATTAAGCCATAATATCTGTAATGTCTTAGAGTCATCATTGTGCAGTTTGCTGAAAATTATAACTTCAAAAAGTTATAAAAGTTAGAGTTATTGCGTTATATATATAAACTATAAACTCTATAAAAAAAGAAACGTCCTCTCAATTTCAACTGCTTTTATTTTCAGTAATCTTAACATGTGTAAATATTTGTATGAACATAAAAAGATTAAATAACTAAGACATAAACTGAATAAGTTTCACAGACATGTGACTAACAGAAATGGAATAATGTGTCCCTGAACAAAGGGGGGGGGGGTTTGCCAGTTCTTGCTGTGAGATGTTACCCCACACTTCCACCAAGGCACTTGCAAGTCCCCGGACATTTCTGGGGGAATGACCATAGCCTTCACCCTCCAATCCAACAGGTCCCAGACGTGCTCAATGGGATTGAGCTGGCCATGGGAGAACACTGACATTCCTGTCTTTCAGGAAATCATGCACAGAATGAGCAGTATGGCTGGTGGCATTGTCATGCAGGAGAGTCATGTCATGATAAGCCTGCCAGAAGAGTACCACATGAGGGAGGAGGATGTCTTCCCTGTAATGCACAGCGTTGAGATTGCCTGCAATGACAACAATCTCAGTCTGATGATGCCGCCCCAGACCATGACGGACGCACCTAATCGGACCCACCAAATCGATCCCACTCTAGAGTATAGGCCTTTGTGTAATGCTCATCCCTTCGATGATAAACGTGAGTCTGACCATCACCCTGTCAGTGAAGAGCACTTTTTGCCAGTCCTGTCTGGTCCAGCGATGGGGATTTGTGCCCATAGGCGACGTTGCTGCTTGTGCATTCCTGGTGTAACTCGGGCAGTTGTTGTTGCCATCCTGTACCTGTACCACAAGTGTGATATTCGGATGTACCAATCCTGTGCAAGTGTTGTTGCATGTGGTCTGCCACTGCGAGGACGATCAGCTGTCCTTTCTGTCTCCCTGTAGCACTGTCTTAGTCGTCTCACAGTACGGACATTGCAATTTATTGCCCTGGCCACATCTGCTGTCCTCATGCCTCCATACAGCATGCCTAAGGCACGTTCACACTGATGAGCAGGGACCCTGGGCACTAAGGTTTCTTTAGTGTTCTAAGTTTTTATAACTGTGACCATAAAGCTGTCCACAGGTACATGTTCATTAATTGTTTATGGTTTATTGAACAAGCATGGAAAACATTGTTTAAACCCTTTCCAAAAAAGATCTGTAAAGTTATTTACAATATTATCTTTCAAATACAGTGTAACGCTCAGCCTAACTGAAAGGTGATGCTACACAACAAAACTACGGTCTTGTACAAAAGACAAACAAGAAAGAAAGAAAAAGATAAATACTAAAGGTGTATGAAAAGCGGATGAATTGACTATTGGAGTCCCGTACAATGTCCTGTTTTTGTGTGTGTGTGTGTGTGTTGAATCGGCCTCACCGGTGGCTATGTTAAGTCCGTGAGCACGAAGTGAAGCAGCGCTATTCTGTGATGTGTCCCAATGGCAAAACCCCCAAAAACAACGATTAATCCACAGTGGAACATACAATCACAGACTGGAACAGTAGGCTTGGTTGGTATCCTTAGACGATCGATCCGAGGGCAACGTGTCGCTCCTGAACGCCTGTTTAAGTCATTCAGCTGATTTGAATGCTGTCATGGGAGATTCCCTGGTGCAGCGCGATAAACTCTCGCCTGAATAAAACTAGAACCAATACACTTCGCTTGGCAATAAACACAGAAAAGATACATATATTAATTATGGCTGTTTTCTAAGAACAATTTAGATCTTTTACAGCAATATACATATTCCACCCTTATGTGGCTGCGCTCACCCAGGTCACCCAGGATGCTGGAAGTAAATTGGGGACCCCTATCGGACACCAGGTATTTGGGTACCCCCCAACGTGTGAATATCTCCTCCCGTAGAATCTTCACTATTTTCTGTGTCTTACTGTCTCTGAGTGGGAACATTTCCACCCACTTGGTGAAATAATCCACAATAACTAGGAGGTAAGTATTCTGTCTCTTGCTGTTGGGGAAGGGTCCCATTAGGTCCACCCCTAACGTGTGTCCAGGTTCTGTGATCTGTGTAATCTGCATCAATCCCAATGGTTTGGTATTGCTGGGCTTGTATTTCTGGCATATCTCACAGGTTTTAATGTATTGGCAGACATCCTTCCGGACAGACGGCCACCATGCCACGTCTACGATCTTCAGCAGGGTTTTCAACTGTCCGAGATGGCCTCCAAGTGGATTATCATGATAGTAATGCATGAAATCAGATGTTAAGGATTGTGGTACTACCAGTTGATATTTCACTCCTTGATTTTTCATGGGAACTTTGCGGTACCACACCCCTTGGAGGTCTTCAAAGGTGATGGGTTGGTCTTTGACTGCTCGAGGGTTCATGTTAGACTGCAGGTGAGAGATGGTATCATCCAAACTTTCAGCTTTTGTTATTTCTTCCAGAGAGTGAGGTAATGTAGATGCATTGTGTGAATACATGATCAGGCAAGGAGCATCATCAGCAACAGGTTTCTCCAGGACCCGGGACAAAGCGTCAGGTCCCTGGTTGAGGCAACCTTTCCTGTGATGAACTTGAAAACTGAACTGTTGCAGGCGGAGTGTCCAGCAGGTAAGGCGTGAGGATGTTTTAGGGCAGTTGAACGCCCAGGCGAGTGCCGCATGATCCGTGAAGAAGTCGAAGGGTCTTCCCTCCAGGTAATGTCTCCACTTTTCTACAGCCCAAACCACTGCTAGACATTCCTTTTCTGAAGTGCTGTAATTTTTTTCTGCTCCAGTTAAGGTCCGTGATGCATACGCCACCACCTTTTCTTCCTCCTCAGAATGTTGAGTGAGGATGGCCCCCAGTCCTACCTCACTTGCATCAGTATGAACCTGGAAGGGTTGATTAATATCTGGTTGTATTAAGACCGGTGAGTTTTGTAAGGCTTGTTTAAGTTCTTCCATGCTAGCTTGACACTCTGGAGTCCATTCCCACTTAACTCCTTTCTTTTTGAGGAGGTTCAATGGAGCAGCAATGTCAGCGAAGTGGGAAATAAACTTATGGTACCACCCTGCTAGTCCCAGAAATCGTTGCAAGGCTTTGAGATCTTGCGGTGGGGGGAACTCCGCAACGACCCTGGTCTTCTCTCGGTCCACCTCCACTCCCCTCTCAGAAATTATATGGCCGAGGAACTTGAGCTGTCGTTTGAAGAAGTGGCATTTCTTCATACTCAGTGTCAGATTGGCTTGGGTCAGTCTATGCAGAACCATATCTAAATGTTGAATATGTTGTTCTAGTGACTTGGAATAGATTATTACGTCGTCAATATACACAAAACAAATTCTCCCCCTCAGATCAGACAGTACTCTCTCCATCAACCGTTGGAAGGTAGCAGCGGCATTTCTGAGCCCATATGGCATCGACTTGAATTGAAATAGACCCTTGGTTGAGATAAAAGCAGTCTTCTCTTTACTCTGTTCGTCCATCTCCACCTGCCAGTACCCGGACTGCAGATCCAAGGAACTAAACCAGGAAGCTCCTTCCAGGGATTCAAGGATGTCATAAATCAACGGCATTGGGTAAGCGTCTGTTACTGTCTTGCGGTTCAGCTTCCTGTAATCCATGCAGAACCTGTAAGAGCCATCAGGTTTGGGGACCAGGACTACAGGTGAAGACCACAGTGAAAAGGAGGGTTCGATGATATCGTCCCGTAGCATCAGGTCTACTTGTTCCTCAATGATCTGCTTCTTAAGAGGAGACACTCTGTATGCTCGGGACTTGAGAGGGATGTCATCTGATAATGTGATTTTGTTTTGTACAATAGAGGTCTTACCCAGGGTGTTTGAAGTGGTGCGTGGCCAGGCGGAGATTAACTTCAGTAACTCCCCCTGATTGTCAGTGTCCCACTCAGGGATCTCTGAGGAAATGGACATGAGTTCGGGAAGTCTACCAGTGGAGGGTAAGGCATAGTATAAATTCAGCTGCACAGGCATATGAGCAAGAACTTGACCAGATGGGTTGTCTGTCTTAGTGGGCATCTGTGATGGCATGAAAGGGTAATAAGTGTATCCTTCGTCAGATACTAACCCATATCTGCCTCGTCCCACTTCTAGTACTGCTCCCATGGCTCTCAGGAAATCCAGACCAGCAATGAGTGGAAAAGCTAGGTGAGTGTCTTTTTAGTATATAAGTATCCATCCGGCATACGTGGTCATGCCATTGAAACTCAATCCTTTGCAGGTCTCTGGACTGGTGAATCGTTCTGTCTGCCATCATGAACCTCTGTGGACTGGAGGTAACCACTGATGGAATCTCCCCTCTCAACTGGTTCCACAGGTTTTCTTGCATCAAGGTGTAAGTGCTACCTGTGTCTACTACTGCCTTCACCTCCTTGCCATTTACCATTACAGGCACCACAAGGAGAGATGACACTGGATGGGGCTGAGCTAGTGTTACTCCGGCCAGGTTTTTGTTGAAGGTACGTTCAGCAAATTTCTTGTTGGTCTTTTCTTTGCTGCTCTGAGTGCCCACTTTCTGCCAGTAGTCTTTAGTTCCCATGTAGTCCTTTTCCACCATGGATCCGATTTTCACCAGGTGTTCAACCGAGTTGACTATTCCCCTCATACACCCGGCGACTCTGGGGTTGATGTTGTTCAGTATACGATTTACTAGCTCCTCTTCAGAGATCTCTGGCTTCCATTTCAGACATAAGGCCCGGTAGTCTTAAGCAAAGTCCCTCAGGCGTTGTTGTGGCTGCTGAACCATCGTCCTCAGCTTTTCCTCCACTACTGAGAGGTAATCATCTGAAAGAAAAACAGCCATGAATGCCCTTTTGAAGGATCTCCAATCCGTTACCTTGACCTTCTCTGCCTTCCACCAGCTCAGAGCAGGTCCCATCAGTACCATACACAAGGTTCCTAGTAGTTCAGCACAGGGAAGGGGCCGGATCTCCAGGAAGTTCTCACATTGCTCGATGAAGTTGAGCACCTCCGCCGTCTCACAGGAGTCGCCAAAAGAGGGGAACTCGATGCGGATAGGAGGTTCGGGCACAGAATGAGGATGAACCTGCCACTACAGAGGAGGTAAGCACATTAGGGTGGTGAGCATACACAGGATGTTGAACGTCATAAGTATCATTGAGTGATTTATGAGTGGGAATTTTCTCTCTAGATACTAGAGCTGGGGTCATTGGTTGACGGACAGTGGAAAAATGGGAGGAATCTGGTGAGTAGGCCTGTAATCTGGAGAGTGTGGGAGTGCTAGTGAGCCTAATTTTTCTCATTTGACTTTCCCATTTTGCATCTCTCCTCAGAAAACAATCTGTTACAGCCTTTTCTAATTTTTCCAGTGCCTTAATGAAGTAATCCTCCAACCCTGCCAAGCTAGAGTCCACGCCTTGCCTAAAGCTTGTTTCCAGATTCAATGTACTGTCCATTGACTGTTTGAAATCTTGTTCCAAAGTATGTAATTTTTGATTTAGGGCCAATAAATTACCTTTACATTGAGTCAAGTCAGCATGCATCAATTGTACCATGCCTATATTCAGTATGCTACTTTCATCATCATCATCATCATCAGATTGTTCAGTGTCAGACATGTATAATGAACTAATCATTGAAGTTATTTCTTCAGGCGGATTACGCCTGGTTACAAATGGACCTTTGGTAAAATCCACCTCTGTCTGTTCAGTGTCATTTTGGACATTTACAGATTTCACAGGGTTATCAGTATTCTCATCAGGAACTTCCACTAAATCAACATTTGTGACATCCATTTTGCAAATTGGAAAGAAAAAAAAGAGAGCAAACCTACCCACCCCAAACAAACACAATAATAAAGGGTCCCCGTATGGGCCACCAATATGTAACGCTCAGCCTAACTGAAAGGTGATGCTACACAACAAAACTACGGTTTTGACCCTATGTTTGTATGGTGATGGGAAGTTTATCAAAAAAGAAGGCGGCTAGGAAGACAACAACTCGATTTAAACCCAAAGTGTATTTACAATAAGTAGAGGAAAAAACATCAAAGTGAATCCAGAAATATATATATACAAATGTACAAAAGACAAACAAGAAAGAAAGAAAAAGATAAATACTAAAGGTGTATGAAAAGTGGATGAATTGACTATTGGAGTCCCGTACAATGTCCTGTTTGTGTGTGTGTGTGTGTGTTGAATCGGCCTCACCGGTGGATATGTTAAGTCCATGAGCACGAAGTGAAGCAGCGCTGTTCTGTGATGTGTCCCAATGGCAAAAAAAAAACAAAAACAACGATTAATCCACAGTGGAACATACAATCACAGACTGGAACAGTAGGCTTGGTTGGTATCCTTAGACGATCGATCCGAGGGCAACGTGTCGCTCCTGAACGCCTGTTTAAGTCATTCAGCTGATTTGAATGACGTCACGGGAGATTCCCTGGTGCAGCTCGATAAACTCTCGCTTGAATAAAACTAGAACCAATACACCTCACTTGGCAATAAACACAGAATATATATATATATATATATATATATATATATATATATATATATATATATATATATACTGTATACATACACTACATACAGTACTGTGCAAAAGTTTTTCAAAAAAGCATTAGTCTTAAGATGGTTATTTACTGTATATCTTTAGCTTTAGTGTGTCAATAGGCAATATAAATGTTAGACTCCCAAACATTACTTCTGCAAATAGAAAAGATTAGAATAGAAAAACAGGGAGCCCTGCAACAGTTGTCATGGCCCCCACAGAGCCCCCTACTGAACATGGTATCAGTCTGGGATTACATAAAGAGACCGAAGCAATTGAGACTATATAGATAGAAGAACTTTGGTGAATTTTCCAAGAAGCTTGAAACATCCTATCTGCCAACAACCAAGAAAAACTGTGTCCTGGTGTACCTAGGAGAATTGGTGCTTTTTTAAAAGCAAAGGTGGTCACACCAAATATTGATTTAGCTTTTTTATGTTTACTGGACTTTGTAAGACATTAAGTGTTAAACGAAAACTATTTCTGTCATTATTTTTGAACACATTCTCACTGTACAACATTTTTGACAACTGCCTAATATATACATATATATATATATATATATATATATATATATATATATATATATATATATATATATATACACACATACAGTATATACACTTATACATTCATGCATTCAATGCATTAGGAACACAATGGTCCTAATAAAGTGCCCAACATGATCTTCCGCTGTTGTATCCCATCCACCTCAAGGTTCGAATGTATTCTGAGATGCTATTCTGCTCACTACAATTGTACAGAGGGGTTATCTGAGTTATCGTAGCCTTTCTGTCAGCTCGAACCAGTCTAGCCATTTTCCATTGACCTCTCTCAACAACAAGGCATTTACGGCCGCAGAACTGCCACTCAGTGTATGCCAGTATCTGCATGATTTTATGCATTGCAATGCTGACACATGATTGGCTGATTAAGATAATCGCATGAATATGTAGGTGTACATATGTTCCTAATAAAGTGTTCAGTGAGTGTGTATGTATATTGATTTTGTATGAACTGAATTTTAAGTTTTTATTTCTTCTTAATTTTCAATTTGTGCATTAAATTTAGCTTAGTTTGATCTAAAATTATCCATTTAATGTAATTAATTAAATATATTTAATGTGTTTAATACATTTAATAAATAGTAATATTAAAACATTTAATAATGGCCATAAAATTAAATACATCAACATAAAATAAAAACAGAAAAAAATCAGATACCATTAAAAAAAATATTTATGTATTTGTTAGATAATTTTTTCATGCAATATATTTATTTATTATTCTTGATCTGCAGTCCCCGTCTCGATGCGGCTCAGCAGAGGGAAGAAAGAAATGACACAGAAAGACCCTAGCTATCAAATCCTTCTTCAAAATGTATTTGTGCAGCCCACCATTATATGGTCCAGCAAAACAACATTTCCACTAGACCCACCAATGAAATAATTATTTACCCTATATGGGGGTGACATATATGTTTAAGCTACATGTGATACGTGAGAGTACAGAAACAGGAAATACATTCCTATAGACACATCCTCTTGCAGAACAGGGAACAGCTGCAACTGTGTTTTGTGATGACACAGCAAGCTACACCAACAAGAGAAGAAGATTAAAAGAGGCCTTTATTATTCCACAATACTACAGTACACTTCACACTTTTCAGTCGTCCTGCTGTGTCCAGGTGTAGCCTGCTTCCCTAAAGTCAAGATCAAAGTTTTGACAAACTCACCTTGGACTGATGTTTCATTATACATTATATTTAGTATGAATAATAGGTGAATAGAGACTTCTCCCCTCACTTGTGTTCTTCGTTGTATTTCTGACTTTTTTTGCCACTGAAATGCAAGTGCTAGCTTTACAGGTAATGCACAGAGGTTGCGTGTGTGACACGTGATATGTGACAATTTCCATAATGGTAAATTTCATCCATCATATTAGTTTAAATGTCCCTGATACGCAGTAAATTTGATTATGCCACGATATAATCAACATTTTACGTAAAAAAAAAAGACTGCGTAGCAAGCTTGAGTCTGATAAAACATGTTCTATTTAATTATTTGCAGAGTTGGGTAACATACTTTTTAAAGTATGTTACCCTAAATTCCATCAGTATGTGGACTTTGCAACGAGAGGGGCGAACGCGCTTGATCTTGTTTACACAAACATCCCTGGCGCGTACCGGGCAGAGCCCCGCCCCACCTCGGCTACTCAGACCACATCTCTGTTATGTTAATTCCAGCATACAGACCGCTCGTCAGACGCACAAAACCGCTTCAGAAGCAGGTGAAAACCTGGCCAGCAGGAGCCATCTCTGCTCTTCAGGACTGTTTTGAGTGTACTGACTGGCACATGTTCAGGGAGGCTGCAACATATGGCGATTCTACCAACTTGGGGGAATACACAGCATCAGTGACCAGCTACATCAGCAAGTGCATTGATGATGTCACTTTCTCCAAGACCATCACCACACGCTCCAACCAGAAGCCGTGGATGACTGCGGAGGTGCGCACACTGCTGAGGTCCCGAGACTCCGCCTTCAGAGCAGGCAATAAGGCTGCCCTAAGAACAGCGAGGGCTAAACTGTCACGGGCAATCAGAGAGGCAAAGCACGCACACGCCCAGAGAATCCACAGTCACTTCCAGGACAGCGGTGACACGCGGCGCATGTGGCAGGGCATCCAGGCCATCACCAACTACAGGACAACATCAGTTGCCTGTGACAAAGATGCCTCCCTTCCAGATGCGCTGAACGACTTCTACGCTCGGTTTGAAGTGCAGAACGACGTGATGGCGAGGAAGTCCACCCCTCCTCCCAACGACCAGGTGCTCTGTCTTACCACTGCAGATGTGAGGAAAACTCTACGTAGAGTCAACCCACGGAAGGCTGCTGGACCAGACAACATTCCTGGCAGAGTGCTCAGAGGATGTGCAGACCAGCTAGCAGATGTTCTTACCGACATCTTCAACATCTCTCTGAGCAGCGCCGTTGTTCCAACGTGCTTCAATGCCACCACCATCATCCCCATGCCAAAGAAGTTTTCAGTGTCCTGCCTCAACGACTACCGTCCCGTCGCACTTACACCCATCATCATGAAGTGCTTCGAGAGGCTCGTCATGAGGCAGATTAAGACCCAGCTGCCCCCTCACTAGACCCACTGCAGTTTGCGTATCGTTCAAACCGTTCAACGGACGATGCCATCACCACAACCCTCCATCTGGCCCTCACCCACCTAGACAATAAGGACTCATACGTTCGAATGCTGTTCATAGATTTCAGCTCAGCATTCAACACAATCATTCCCCAGCACCTGATTGGAAAGCTGAACCTGCTGGGCCTGGACACCTCCCTCTGCAACTGGATCCTGGACTTCCTGACTGGGAGACCTCAGTCAGTCCGGATCGGGAACAGCATCTCCACCACCACCACACTGAGCACTGGGGCCCCCAGGGCTGTGTGCTCAGTCCACTGCTGTTCACTCTGCTGACTCACGACTGTGCAGCAATGCACAGCTCGAATCACATCATCAAGTTCGCCGATGACACGACCGTGGTGGGTCTCATCAGCAAGAACAACGAGTCAGCATACAGAGAGGAGGTGCAGCGGCTGACGAACTGGTGTAGAGCCAACAACCTGTCCCTGAATGTCGACAAAACAAAAGAGATGGTTGTTGACTTTAGGAGAGCACAAGGTGAACACACTCCGCTGAACATCGACGGCTCCTCTGTGGAGATCGTCAAGAGCACCAAATTCCTTGGTGTTCACCTGGCGGAGAACCTC
This sequence comes from Xyrauchen texanus, assembly GCF_025860055.1. Lineage (NCBI taxonomy): Eukaryota > Metazoa > Chordata > Actinopteri > Cypriniformes > Catostomidae > Xyrauchen > Xyrauchen texanus. The sequence goes on along the minus strand of NC_068300.1, from coordinate 42,142,988 downwards.
ACCTGGTCCCTCAACACCAGCTCTATCACCAAGAAAGCCCAGCAGCGTCTCTACTTTCTTCGAAGGCTGAGGAAAGCACATCTCCCAACCCCCATCCTCACTACATTCTATAGAGGGACTATTGAGAGCATCCTGAGCAGCTGCATCACTGCCTGGTTTGGGACTTGCACCGTTTCGGACCGCAAAGCCCTGCAGAGGATAGTGAGGACAGCTGAGAAGATCATTGGGGTCTCTCTTCCCTCCATCAAAGACATTTACAAAAAACACTGTATCCACAAAGCAACCAGCATTGTGGACGACCCCACACACCCCTCACACAAACTCTTTACCCTCCTCCCGTCTGGCAAGAGGTACCGAAGCATTCGGGCCCTCACGGCCAGACTGTGTAACAGCTTCTTCCCCAAGCCATCAGACTTCTCAATACTCAGAGACTGGTTTGACACACACGTGTCCTGAGTTGCACTTTAATAACTGTCACTTTATAACTGTCTGCTACCTCAATAACTGCTATGTGCATAGAACATTATCTCATAGTATGTTACGTTTACATTTTTAGAAACTGTCATCTTTTTGCACTACTGAGTACTGGTCGGCGCTGCACTGTCTATTGTCCTGTTCATTGTCAGTAATTTGTTGTACTGTCCTGTACTTTTTGCACATGTTTGCACGTGCACTTTATATAGGTATATATAGGTAGTTTATATAGGTATTTTATTTCGTTGTGTAGTCTCATGTGGTCCTATGTTGGTCCTTTGTTGTTTTATTTAGCACCATGGTCCTGGAGGAACGTTGTCTCGTTTTGCTGTGTACTGTACTAACTGTATATGGTTGAAACGACAATAAAAACCACTTGACTTGACTAAAGTGTACTTACGTTTTTTTATATTTATGGATGAGAGTGGCAGAGCAAATCTGGCAAATGGCAGTTTCTTTCCCGTACACAAATACTGCACGGGCACACGTGCGAGAGAGTTAAAAAAGTACTTTGAAAGAGTGTGCTTTTTCTCTCAGCTATAAGGCTATAAGAATCACACGTAAGGACATATACGCAGTATCAAATACACAGAATGATAGTACTAACCCACATTTTAACTCCTGGCCGGATGTTCAGGTCTGAAAAAGAGTACATGTCTGGAGAAAAGAGGATGTATGGTCACCCTGCTACGTTATTTTTTTGTTGGTTTGTTTGTTTTTCATTGCATCACAAATGCCATGGACTTGGATGGACTTAAAATAACCTACCACCTCAGTCTTACCTTGGGGAATTTTTGTGAACAGTTTGTCATTACATTGCCAAGACAACCTCTTTACAAGCTATCTGTTTATTCTTAAGAGTGTGCCCATGTTCCCTCCATGCAGTCAAGCCAAACTGCCAATACTACAATACATTAATCTTGAGAAATCATGTACAGCATCAGTTCAAAATGGTTTCAATTATGGATTTGATGTCAGGGTACTGTCAAATAATAATTGAGGAGAGTAACAAACCAAAATCAATCTTTGTCTGTCCCCTTGGGTTTTGGGAATTGAATTGAATTCCTCAGGGCATTACGGATGTTCCTAGCAATTTCCAAAGGTTAGTGGAGACATGTATGGGTGATAAAAACCTATAGCAAGTGCTAGTGCTTTTAGACATCTTATAATTTTCTCAAAATCAATGGAGTAGAGAAAATGCCTAAATGTTTCCCTTGACAAATGTGAATTCTTTCAGGCCCATATGCTATATTTAGGGGACATTGTATCTAAAGGTAGAGTTGAGACTGATCCTGAGAAGGTTTGTACATTCAAGACATGACATAGACCTCAATATTGAAGGAACTTCAAATGTATTAGTGCTGTTTCATCAAGAACTACTCGAAAACTGGTGGTGGTGTAGTGGTCTAAAGCACATAGCTGGTAATCTGGTAATCAGATGGTCGCTGGTTCGATTCCCACAGTCACCACCATTGTGTCCTTGAGCAAGGCACTTAACTCCAGGTTGCTCCAGGGGGATTGTCCCTGTAATAAGTGCACTGTATGTCGCTTTGGATAAAAGCGTCTGCCAAATGCATAAATGTAAATGTAAAACTGTGAAACTTTTAAACTACCTTACTGCTGGATATCCGTCTTCTTGGAAGGTGTACAAATCTATAGATCAGAATGTGACTTACAGATAGATAGATATTTTACTGAAGAACTGACAAGTTTTTCATCTGCAATTGCACTCAACTGCATATCATGGCAAATGCTTATTGTAATCCACAGTGATTAATCCAAAGCATTTTTTCTTGGATTTTTCCTTACAAAAATTTCTAATGAAATCATAAAGCGGATGCAAATCAGTCTATTTTTTTACGTAATTTCTTTACTCACTGAAAGCTGCATATGGATATATCCGTTTTATGTAAAGCCTTGAGAGGATAAATACGCAAAACACACTTTTACAAGGTAAGGTTTCTCAATGAAATGCTTCATAAAACACTAATGCTCAGCACTACTCCTGTTGTTATTTTGGTGAGCAGACAGAGAGAGAGAGAGAGAGAGAGAGAGAGAGAGTTGCGGTGAGTTGATATGTGTGTTAACCCTCCACCATTTTGTATCGGAAAGTGAGTCATACCACAGATTTAAGAGCGAGATCTCAGCAAAACAGTCTGCATGTGTGACACCCTTGACCAAAACAAGTTATTTTAAGTCTGTTATTGAGACCTCTTAACTGGTGCAGTTGGGATTGTTTTGATCCTGCCCATGCAGTCCAGATACCCAGAGGAGTGCCAGAAGAAGCTGGTATAGCACTCATTAAAGAAACCATGCTGCTGATTAAAGCGCTTGGCAGAGTGTCAGTGAAAGGAAATTGTTCAAGCCAGAAAAAAAACAGTTTCATGGTTTATGTGAATGCAGTGAAAGGGAAGATGTAGCCACAATTCCTCCTATCATGGTACCATGAGTGTAGGTGATGCATGGGTGATATGAGAATAATATTCCTGAGAACTTCATAGAGAATTGTCCAGATTATTAAGGAAGGAAGATAAGACTGTAAATGTCTTACCTTCCTCTGGCTCCTAACCAACAGTAGGCACAAATTTCTAAAGAATATCAAGGTTAAATTAAGGATCTTGAATGATTTCACTGTGACCCCATCAGACTTAATCACGGGACAAATCACATCCCGTATTGAGTCTATACGGGATGCATCATCTTTAAATATGGGACGATTCCGTAATTTACGGACGGCTGGCAACCCTACTTGGGACTGTAACTCTGAAATGATTATGTCCAGAGATTGGATTGCATTCAGACTAGCACGATAATGCATGGAGCAAGCGCATGCAACCTTGTCCAAAAAGAGCAAAGCATAGCATTAATGGATTATTGTGATTGGACAGCTATTAATTAACGTCAGAGAAATGCAGCCTCTTACTGTCATTTACAAAACCTGGAGATATTACCACGATTCGACAATAGAGGTCACTGTTGCCCCAAACATTGCAAATGTACAGTTCTATCCTTCTAATTGGTGATTTGTACTCATAACAGAACATATCTCATGACCCTGGTCTGGTCTTATCAGTGATATATACTGTAAATATTATACAGTATATGCGATTAATTGCGATTAATTAAATTGTAATTAATTTTATTAAAATTTCATTAAGAAGTTATGTTAGTAGGAAAATTCTGTCATCATTGACTCAAAGAGTATGGATACTAACATTTTCATATTATCTCCTGTGGTGTTTCATAGAAGAAAAAAATCATACAGGTTTGTAACAACATGGGGTAGAGTAAATAATGACAGATTAAAAAAAAAATTCTTTAACTAAACAGGAAAAATGTAAAACGTTAGAAAATAGCCATTTAAAAAATTGAGCCAACAGTAGTATTATTGCATTTTCCCCCCAATATATTTTGGTGGCTGTTGTAGAAATTTTAATACTCATTGATCAGTAATAGTCATTGTATGTTGGTGCTTATGTGAGTGGTGGTGGTGTAGTGGTCTAAGCACATAACTGGTAATCTGGTAATCAGAAGGATGCTGGTTCGAGCCCCACAGCCACCACCATTGTGTCCTTGAGCAAGGCACTTAACTCCCTGTAATAAGGGCTCTGTAAGTTGCTTTGGATAAAAGTGTCTGCCAAATGCATAAATGTAAATGTATGCACCGAGACAGTATTTACGACTGAAAAGCAGAACCGAGACACTTCGGGAAAGGTAAATCAGGGCTAGTAGCCTAGTCCCTGTATCTAAGGAATGTAGAGGGGGAAGATCTGCTTCTGTTGGAGACCTTGGGGAAAAGAGATATAAAAAGAGCCCAGCCCTTCCTGACTCGTCTCACTCATGTCACAGAGTAATTCCTGTGTAATGACTGGGTCCTTCTTGCAAGAATAAATTCTTTTAAAAGACTGTTTGATTCAGAGTGTCTCTTACGCAGTGATAATGGTTGGTTAATAATTATTATTTTATTTTATTTATAGTACTTTCCATCTATGATGGTCTACACTATGTATCATTGTGTCTCAAACAGTGACAGCTGCCTCATACAGAGCGTCCTGTCCTCACCAGCTGTCGAAGAGCACATATACATCATATATTTACTGTATATGGAGAGGTATGTTTGAGATTGACAGAGTGCATGAATTTTCTGAGCCTCTGTGTACCTGTCAGAATCACCGTGGGCAGCTGTAATTGGCCGATCACGTGGTCAAACAAGGCAGAATAATCACTGCCACCTGCCACCCATTAAAGCCCATAGAGCAGGAGACAAAAGCAGCGCTGGTGCTCCAGTGCAGTGAACTTGTTTCCCAAAAGACATTAATGGCTGTTTGTGTGGTTTCACAGGAATCATCCTGGGCTGCCCATGCTCATGTAGTGCACTGCCTGCCAAGCATCAGTATGCGGAGGAGGTACCCAACACGCTCCCACAGTGGGACAGTAAGACACTATCCCCAGACTAGCATGAAATACCTTCACTGCACTCCCCCTGCTTTGACCTTTGAACTGTAAGGTCAAAGCAGTACAACATGTCTTGACAGGACAGGGCATATGTCCTGTCCAGCAAGTGAAAATATTGTAATCATCAGTTACACACATAAATGACCAAGTGAAGTTGTATTTACCATGGAAAGCCAGACTGATCTCATGAAAATTACATGACTGTGGCGAGATTTTTGCTAAATTATTTTATGTCGTGAAATGTCCACTGTGTGGTGATAAAAGCGAGTTAAATGTTCTCCCAAACAGATGAGGTTTTAAGGTTAATGTTTAATCAAGATTTAAATAAACAAAACTGACCTCCCTACTAGGGTTGTCAACTGTCCGTATTAACCGAGACTATGGTTGGGAATCGAGAACCAGTTCTTGTTCTGATCCAATTCCATTTTTTTTTATATCAGGACCGTTCGATTTTCATAATTTTCGGTACCATGTGCAATTTTCCACCAATGCAGACCAAACGCAGTAGCACTGCCCTCGACTGAATCTACAGTGGGAAACACGCAGCATGTCCAGTGTGTTCTGATTCCTGACGAAATGATGACTCTTATGAGCCGTCTCTTTTAAATCTGCAGAATGAAGCACACAGCACGTCCAGTGTTGTCTGATTCCCGAAGATTAACTCTTATTAGCCAGTTATTTTTAGTGAAACAAAAACATATCAGGACGGTCACTTAATGGTCTGGTTTTTCTAATGTTATAAAGCATGAATATGGTAATGATTGGGCAGTTGACGGTACACTGAAGAGCAAAAACATTATGACCACTGACAGGTGAAGCGAATAATGTTGATTATCTCTTAACAAGGTCACATTGTCTGGGTAGATTAGATGGTAAGCAACAATGAAGGCTTCCCATCTGGTCCGAACCGACAGAAGGTCTACTGTGGCACAAGTCACAGAAAATTTGAATGATGGTTACAGGAGGAATGTGTCACAACACACAGTGAATCACATCCTGCTGTTCATTGGGCTGCATAGCAGACCAGTCAGAATGCCTATGTTGACCCCTGCCCAAAGCACCCACAATGGGCACACAAGCGTCGGAACTGGACTTTGGAGCAGTAGAAGAATGGTTGTCTATCCCAATGAGTCCTGTTTTCTTTTGCATTATATGGACGGCCGTGTACTTGTGTGCTGTTTACCTGAAGAAGTGATGGCACCAGGATGCACTGTGGGAAGAGGACAAGCCGGTGGAGGGAGTGTGATGCTCTGGGCAATGTATTGCTGGGAAACCCTGAGTCCGGCAATTCACGCGGAGGTCAATTTGACACATGCCACCTACCTAAACATCATTGCAGGCCAGGTACACCCCTTCATGGCAATGATATTCCCTGATGCCAGTGGTCTCTTTCAGCATTATAATGGGCCATGCCACACTGCACACATTGTTCGTTAATAGTGTAAAGAACATGATGAAGAGTTCAATGTGTTGCCCTGGCCTCCAAATTCCCCAGATCTCAATCCGTTTGAGCATCTGTCGGATGTGTTGGACCATCAAGTCCGATCCACCTCGCAACTTACAGGACTTGATAGATCTGCTGATAATGTCTTGGTGCCAAATACCACAGGACAGCTTCAGGGGTCTTGTAGAGTCCATGCCTCGGCGGGTCAATGCTGTTTTGGTGGGACGTGGAGGACCAATAACATATGTGGTCATAATGTTTTGGATCATCAGTGTATGTGATATTTCACCATTGTTGTGCAGAAAATCAACATAATATAGTAGTAATTTGTATAAATATAGTACTTATTTGTCTTATAATAAACAAAGAAATAGATCTCCTGTGATAGTAAAGTTATATACAGGTAGATATGAAATAATCTTACAAATATTATTTATTTTTATATATATTGCAACATAATTGCATATCTTGTGTCCCTAACAACACTATAAACTATAGATAATCAGGCAATACTTGCAATTGTAGCTTTATTTATTTATTTTTTATAGTTACACTATTCACAAGAGGAAAGTTGAGGAATACTGAAGAGGTGGGGTGCTTAACTCCAAAAATTGAAGAGGTTAAGGGGGTCTAATAATGAGAATGACCAGAATGAGGAATGAGGTTTAATGACCAGATGAATTTGAGAGAATATTTAACATTCCACTGAGAACAAATGGAATGCTAACAGCAGACAGAACCATTCATTTCACATGTATACACATCTTGAGTTGGACTAAAGTTTTCTTGTAGAGGTGAAATATAGTGCATTCAGAAAATCTCTTCTCAGCTTGAACACAACACACTGAGAAAAGCACACAGCTCAAGGAACATGTGCACTCTGCAGGGGGCAGTAGATTCAAATTGTTCCTCATCGCCCTTTTAAACTGAATTCCACTTAAGAGTAGAAGATACTAAGCAGAGCTATAGCATAAAGACATGGAGAGTGCTTTTATTAGAGCACTACATACTTCCATTAGTGCACTGGCAAACGGAAACAGCAGCCTTCCTCCCTACACTGTAATCAAGAGCACATCTCATGAAACGCCATTCAGAGCATGTCACTTTGGAGAGGTTGCCATAGAAACTCTCTCCTCCATAGTAGCAGAGCACAGATGAACACTGCAATTTCCTCTCTCATTTTGTCCTCAAATAAAATGAAAAAGAAGACAACATAGATACGTGAGAAAATGCACACACACACACATACACACACACAAACACACACACACACACACACACACACACACACACACACACACACACACACACACACACACACACTTCACCCTCTATTCAGGCTTCAATATGTTTTGTTTTTGTATTCCCTTCATTTGATTTCTTCTTATTTTCAATTATGCTTAAAGTTGAGGACTGATAATGTTAAGATATCATGCTGCATGAGGGAGTGAGAGAGTATTCACCTGAAATATTTGACCTTTCCCATGGCCTATATACACAGCCATTATCATTCAAATTGAAATTAATTATTCATAATTTCAATATATTTAATCAGAATCAAATCAATCTACAATCACTGTGTGATGTCATGACCTTCAGACCATTGCAGGGTTGACATCTATTTCTGCTGTTTGGAACCAGTAATCAGTAGTAAAAGCAGTTGAAGCAGTTGAACTGTATTGTTAATCACCCCATGCTACTGTAATCATTCTCTCTTAAATTTTAAAAATATTTATTTTCTGCTGAATATAGTGTAGGATTTAATAAAATACTATGTATGGCCCTAAAAGTCTAACCAAACAAATATGTAAAAGGGGTCATGCAGGCCCTCCAATACAGCAAAATATATTTGAAACTCAATCGGAAGAGAATGAAACAGCTCCACAACAATACAAAACTAAATTTCAGGGTTTTACACATAACGCACATCCAACATAATGCATCCGAATGTATCAAACTGTTTACTCAAGCAGAGCAGCACCATAAACTATAAATATCAAACAGTCAAGACATATGAAACATTCATGAATGGAATTGGTTACTTACTGTTCCCTGTACACCCCCTCAGACCACCCGCCCCCCGACACGCTTGTTGATTCCCGTCCGTGCTCGAGGCAACAGCGGCTCGCCTTACAGCCAGCCTGCCTATCCTCTAGAGCTCGAGGTGGATGAGCTCGTCATGTCTCCCAGTTAGGCCTCTTCGCCGACACCTTCGAGGACTATGCCCAGCAGTTCTCCGCAGTGAAGAAACAGACAGAGGCCATCTCACATATCCTGTGCCGCCGCAAACCTGCTGCCTTGGGCCATGCCCTGTCTGCTCGCCGAGGCGTCCTCCTGCGGCGAAGAAACGCCCTGCTCTGTCTCAACCCGGGCCCAGCTCTCAGCCCATGCGTCGAGCACCCCGCAGGAAGTCGACGCCCCCCATCTCACAGACCCCCTCCAGGACCCGCAAGGCTCCCAAGCGCTCCTGAGACGATCAACCCAGGGACCAAGACGTTAGCTCCGGAGTGGGTAAGCAGACCGCTATCCTAGATGTGGCTGCGGTACCCACATTCTCAGTAAAAGAGCTATTTCCTTTGTCTCTGCATCACCTGGCCCGCAAATGCCATTCTCACAGCACTCTGCCGCCACACCTCAACAGTCCCGGCATGCTGTACGTGGACCGCCCGCCCTCAGCCCCACAACTGTTCCCTGGCCGGCCGGTTCTGATGAGCCCAGAGGACGCAGCTACAGGACCTCCTCCACAGTCACTAACAAGGTAAGCAAGGTAAGTGCTTCGAGTCTCTTCTCAGCACCAGAGCCTCAGGACGCATCCGCTCCTCCCGGCGCCATACTATCTGCTGTTGTACTATCTGCGTACCCCACCGGGTACGTCAAAAATAATCATCCCTTTTGTGCCCCTAGCAAGGAGCTTGGATGCGTGGCTTTCACTTCCCAACCCGTCACGCTGGCTGGCCCGGACCATTCGACTCGGTAACGCAATTCGGGTCGTCCGCTTTTCACCAGTACACAGCGAACATGCCAAATCCCTGTGCGTGGAAATCGCTACTCTCTTACTCAAAGACACGATAGAGCCTGTCCCTCCAACCGAGATGAAGAAGGGTTTCTAAAGCCCTTACTTCAACATACCCAAGAAAGGCAGCGGCTTACGACCGATCTTGGACTTGCGAGTTTTCAGCCTTGCACAAACTCCCGTTCAAAATGCTCACGCAAAAACACATCTTAACTTGCGTCTGGCATCTAGATTGGTTCACAGCGGTAGACCAGAAGGACGCGTACTTTCACATCTCAATTCTGCCTCGACACCGACCCTTCCTAAGGTCCGCGCTCGACGGCCAGGCGTATCAGTACAAAGTCCTCCCCTCGGCATGACTCTGTCCCCTCATGTCTTCATGAAAGTCGCAGAGGCAGCCCTTGCCCTGCTCCGAGAAGCCGAAATCCGCATACTCAATTACCTCGACGACTGGATCATTGAGTTAGACTCAATGTTAGCATGTCTCACTAACGAGCGTGTGCAGTCAGTGCTGGAATGCCTCACCACCTTCAGGCCGGGCACAACGGTCCCTTTAAAACTTTTTCAGAGGCTCCTGGTGCATATGACGTCCTCCGCCACTGTCATGCAGCTGGGGTTGATGCATATGAGACCGCTTCAGTACTGGCTTCAGGCTTGAGTCCCGAGACGAGCATGGCACCATGGCACCATAAAACATTCAAACCTTGGACAGACCTCTGCTTTTTGTGGGCAGGAGTGCCCTTGCAGCAGGTGTCCCAACGCGTCCTTGTCACGACCAACGCCTCTAGATCGGGTTGGGCACGTGTGCAACGGGCATAGTTGGAAAGGGGCACCGCTGTGCTGGCACATCAATTGCCTAGAGTTGCTGACTATTTTCTTTACCCTGCGGAAGTTTCTCCCGTTAGTTAGAGACAAACATGTCCTAATCAGGTCAGACAGCACCACCGCGGTAGCGTACATAAATCGCCACGGTGCCGTACTCTCCTGTCACATGTCGCGACTCGCCCGTCGTCTCCTCCTTGGGACTCAAGTTGCTGTGCGCCACTCACAATCCCGGCGACCTCAATGTGGTAGCGGACACACTATGAGGATGACGCTGGCCCGGTGAAGAGTGGAGGCTTCACCCCCAGTCGGTCCTGCTGATTTGGGAACGATTTGGCAAGGCCCAGTTAGACCTGTTTGCCTACTGAGAGACCTCCCACTGCCCGCTCTGGCATGCCCGAACAGAGGCTCCCCTCGGGCCTGATGCGCTGTTACACAGCTGGCCCTCGGGGCCCTTTCCCTCGGCAGAGGTTAAACTGTGCGCTTTCTCTCCCAGGAGATTCCATACATTCGGATCCCTGGATGACTCCTCCCTAGCCCTGTGGGTCCGCAATTCAGCGGAGGAATTCGCCGACCCAATCCACGGCGGGTACTCTAATCTACCTTGTACTGGAATAGGTGCTCCACAGGTTGGGACTCGTGTATTACCCCACCTTAGCACATCCCTTTGGGTGAGTAAATACCTGTATTATTTTAGAGGTTTGCACTGCTTTGGCTACCCTGTAACATATACTGTACATGACACATGGGTGCATTCTATTGAGAAGAGATCATCCCACTGCCCTATTCCCCTCATAAACTTTATCATCCACTGTCAGAGGTCTGAAAAGTGTAATAAAACGGTCATTCTGAAATCCCTTTTTAAGCCAATTTTTATTTTTATTTCTTGTAACGATTCAGTGTGATCATCATTATTGGTTTCCCTTTGAAGTGCCTTGTGAAGGCATAATGTAAGCTGTTTTAAACGCAGTACATGTCTTCTCGACGAAACAACCTGTTGCGCACAATAAATTATAAAAAAAACACATCAAAATGTAATCTGGCTGTTCAGACTGAGACGCATTAAGAAAAATCTGATTTTTATCGGAATCCAAACCACCTATGAATGTAATACAGCCTAATATATACAGATGTGCTCAAGGAATCAAAAGTCATGAGCCAGTACATTTTCAGTTATTGCAAAACTTTTATTAAGAACCAGTTCCACAAACCTTGCAAACTTTGGCAAATCTGTCAACTATTTATTTTCAAAAGCACCTATTTTAGCCTATTTAAAGCCTGCTATCTTCTAAACTCCATCTAATATTCTCCTTAATAAGAGAAAATAAAACATCTATTTGAAACATCATTTCACTCACTTTTGGCACCCCCCACTGGACATTTCACAGAGAAACTGCAGCCAAACGTGTTATTATGCACGTCATTTTGGTTTGCAAAAATGTTGCCATTGTCATGTACATCTTAAGAGATTAGGCTGCTTAAAACACCCAGCGTATTAATAATGGACCTTCAGAGTAGCACCAACGGGGCTGTGACCCGTTGGTGCTACTCTGATGGCAGCAAAAATTTTAAACCATGTGGCCAAAATAAAATTATGATCAGACCATTATTAGATAACAGGCTTGAACCTAAAGTTAATGGACAAATATAAATTCAGCATTTTCCCAGAAAAGACCTAAAGCATTTGAGAAATACAGCTTTAGAAACAGTGAAAGTATTTAATTTCAACAAAAGCACATTTAGAGTTATTTTGTTAAGTATTAATGGATGTGATAAGTCTATTTTTAACCACATTAATTTTTTAGAAATATAGATTATATAACCTTAAATGTTGTGTCTCCAGTGTGAGTACGCCGTGCGCGTTTTGGCTGCCTCTTCCCTCAGGAGCTGTTTGTTTGTCTTTAATTTTGTTCCACCTTGTTGTATTTGCCTAAATGTACATTTTTCCCTTTCATTTCACACACACCCATAAATGGACATTTTTGGATTGAATAATCAAAGGACTTTCGCCAGTTTTCGTGGTTCCCACTGGTGTGTAGAGGCAGGCTGCTCTGCTTCACTGGCCTGGTATGGTGACTTATCTGGCCTAACTTATTTCACCAGCCTGCCTACCTGGTGGCATTTGCAGAGCAGTAGTTGTGGACGGTGCGGAGGGATTTTGCGGCGTGGTACCTGTCGTAATAGTGTGTTCCTGTTTGTCATTTGGTGTCCTGGAGTTTGCACTTGTCTTGGTTCTGTGGTGTGAGAGATGCTGGTCAGTGAGGGTTGCTTGGTGCCATCCCCTCCATGAGGGACAACTCCGATCATGTCATTTTTCCCCCTCTGCTCATTTCTTTTGAACTGTTTGATCAGACTTGTGCACATCCACATTTTCACTTTGGACTATACATTTTATTTCTGGATTGTTGTGTTGTGCTTTTGTGGACTGTATAGTTTTAGTGATTTGTGTTTGTGTGGACTATTGTTTTTGTGTTTGTTTTGATGTTTGTTGTTGCATGGAAAGCACTTTAAGCTTGGGAAATGCTCTATATAAATTAAGCTTATTATTATAATTATTATTATTATTATCATTGTCTCTTCAATGAGTTGTACAGTTGTGTTTTGGAATGTTCTGCTGATGAAACATTAAAAAAAAAAAATCCCATCTTTCTAAGAAATTTCTGTAGATGATAATTGCCACAAAACATGAGTTGTGGAAAATTAGATGTGCTTTTTAAACAGCTTTATACAGTCTATCCCTCTCAGCCTTGATTGCATTCACATCAAAAAATCAAACATGGCGCTGTGGCTCTTTTACACACTTACACTGAGAGTCCAGTGTCAGAGCAGGTCATACAGTGTAAGTGTGAGTGGCGTGCTCCTGCACCATCAGTCTGTTTGAATTTGGTATTAAAGGAAGAGTAGCACTAGGCACTTTATCTCTGTGCCACTGTACCGTGCAAATGTCACTCACAGAGCATGCGCTCTCGCCGGCGCTCCGGCTTGCATTTATAATGCTGCACTGGACCTATAATAATAAGCGCAGCCATATTATTACCTCCAGCCTGAAGCACCTCGACCCGGGGGCACAGCTCTTCCAGTCCAGCGCACTACAGTCTACCCCACCCAAACACCCCCCTCCCCCCACCTTCTAACAGTCCTGACAACAGAAATCCCTGTGTTTGTGTTCATATGATTGTCCTGTAATTTCACCTCCAATAATATTAAACACATTTTCTGCAATGGTTTTGAGGAAAAATCTGCTGAATTCACAAAAATGTGTTAGAAACAGTACATACTCAAATCAGCCAATGTTAAGAAACAACATGCAAGGGTTGGGAATGACAGAGGTTGCAATTTGGCAGAAATCTTATTATATTAGTTATACTGTCCTTATACTGTCACTTTGGAAAAATCATCTGCTAAATGTAAATGGATACAAGCCATCACAAGCCAGAATATATGCATCACTTTTAATTTTTCAAAAAAATTAATGTGGTTAAAAATAGACTTATCACATCCATTAATACATAACAAAATATCTCTAAATGTGCTTTTGTTGAAATTAAATACTTTCACTGTTTCTAAAGCTGTATTTCTCAAATGCTTTTGGTCTTTTCCAGGAAAATGCTGAATTTATCTTTGTCCATTAACTTTAGGTTCAAGCCTGTTATCTAATAATGGTCTGATCATAATTTTTAAAGTTCCTCTTATTGTCTTTTATCAGAATTTAATTATGTTTACATTTATATTGGCCTCCAAAATTTGCATGTAACAGGGTAGAATGGTTGTTGTGCAAAGCATGATTTGAAAGAGAAATACCATAATTCTTTTTTTTTTTTTTTTTAGATACAATATGATTTATGACAAGGCACACCAAAACTGTGATAAAACACAAAATCAGTTATCTATTTAAATTATAAGTACAATTTAAAACATACAAGGTTGAAAGAATGTATTACTTTAGGGTTAGGGATGATTAATAACTATTGCTTCTTTACAATATGTTAGGATTGGAGGTCATAGTTAAGAATCAGCCATTGAAAAGCCCATATTTGTAGACCACAAATATGCTCAAACTGCCCCATTTCCTGAGAATGACCCTAAATCAAAAATGTAATATTTCTAAATATTTTTTTATTCAAAATGTGAAGATATAATAAAGCATTATCATGTAACTCAAATGAAAATTTCTGGAATGTTCATTAGAGTAAATCAGAGTGTTTTATGTAATTGTCAGGAGTGTGTGTGTGTGTGTGTGTGTGTGAGCGTGTATTTATCACTTTGTGGGGACCAAATGTCCCCATAAGGATAGTAAAACCCGAAATGTTTGACCTTGTGGGGACATTTTGTCAGTCCCCATGAGGAAAACAGCATATAAATCATACTAAATTATGTTTTTTGAAAAGGTAAAAATGCAGAATGTTTTCTGTGAGGGTTAGGTTTAGGGGTAGGGTTAGGTTTAGGGGATAGAATATAAAGTTTGTACAGAATAAAAACCATTATGTCTATGGAAAGTCCCCATAAAACATGGAAACACAACATGTGTGTGTGTGTGTGTGTGTGTGTGTGTGTGTGTGTGTGTGTGTGTGTGTGTGTGTGTGTGTGTGAAAGAGATAATTTTTAATACACCTTTATTAAAACACAAAGGTATTCACAATAATATTAAACCTCACAAAACCAAAAAAAGAGAGAATAATAATAATAAATACTATTAATAAGTAAAAACAAGAATTATTTTTTTAAAAGCAAGCATTAAACAATCATCATCATCTACTGTACAAAGGACCTCATTTATTTCCCAAATGTACATGAAAAGTTCTACACATATAACCATTTTATAATAGGCATGCTCTATTCTAAGCCGAGCCGCCACCAAGCCTTTGAAGATCTTCAACACATCCAGAGAGCCCTGTCCTGACAACTTATTATTTCAAAATTTCCAAATAGCAAGTTTTGCTGTACCAGACAAAAAAAATTCAATAAAATCTTCCTTCTAAAATCTAAAAGACTTTTTCTTTTTTCTGTAAACTTTGGACCATATATAAACATTTCAAAAGAGAAAGCTTCACCAATTTCAGTAAACCATTGAGATAAAAATGAAAACAAATCATTTAACCGAGCACACTGTACAAATAAATGAAAAACCTTTTCAATGTCTGTACAAAAGTACCCCCCCCCTACAGAAGGACCAATGTGCACCACGTATCGGTTTGCGGCTATCGCCCCATGTACAATCCTTCACCGAAGGTCACCCGTTCTTTTATCAATTGGGCGTTTGTATAAGGACCGCCAGCAGCCTCTAGGGGAAGAAAAAGTTCCAAAAAATCAGTCAATTTTGATGAAAGAAGTCATTTTTTAAGATTAGCATTAGATGCCTTCACACAGGAAATATAGAGAGCTTTTTTTTCTATTTCCTCAAAAACTCCAAGCTGAGGGGCACAGACACTTCCCGTCATCTTGCCATTCTCCCACAGCAATAGTTACATTAAGAGAGGGGAAAACATAAGGAACCCCCTTTCTCCATTGAGTCATTTGCCAAAGTCTTAAATATTTCAGTAGTAGCTCGTTTCAGCAGCCGCAAAGATCTCACCCCAGTCCTTTCACTCAATTCCTCTGAGCTCATAGTCAAAATATGTCCCAACTTTGTGCATCCAGCAACAGATTTGGACCAGACATAAGTCTTGAAGGTAAAAAGTTAAATTAAGAAAAAGTGGCTCTTCAAAAAGCCATAATCCAGCATGTGGATATATCATCAGATAGATGAACGTGAAATGGTAAACACCATCCATGCCTCCAGAACTGACTTAAAGAAGGATGTAAGATTCACACGATCATCATTCTTGAGCTCCATTAAGAACAAATGTTTGTCCAACTCCATACTTCTGACCCACCTGAGAAGAGCAGAATCTGTCTCTAGCCATGATACATCCGTGTGATACAACAGTCTCTGAGCTGCTTTTAAATGGAAAGCCATAATTCCGGATCTAATGTCTATCAATCCTTGATCTCCCTCTTGAACAGGAAGGTATAAAGCAGCAGCACGAATCCAGTGTTGTCCAGACCAAAGAAAGTTTCCTTTGGATTTCCTCAATAAGTCCAACAGGTGGCGGTAACACAGTTATTTTGTGCCACAGAGTAGAAGCAACCAAATTATTGGTCACTAAAATTTTTCCCCTATAGGACAACTGAGGTAGCAACCATTTCCATTTAGACAACTTGCTGCACACTTTCTCCACTATACCCTCCCAATTTAACTTTTGAAAATCAATTGACCCCCCAAAAAATCTCCCAACAATTTAAGTCCCTCTCTATCCCACTTAAGGTCCCCAGGTAACTTTGGGAGACTCTCAAACTCCCCTTTACATGCCAATAAAAGCTTCACATTTAGCCTAGTTCACTTTAATTGATGAAGCTTTCTCATAAAAACTGAGTACCTCAGATAAACACTTATCCTCAGTGTGATTTACAAAAACTGTGATATCATCAGCATTAGCAGAAAGATAAATTCTCGAGCCTAAAGAAAAACCAGGCACATTAAAACCTGACAATATTTCTTGAAGTTTAAAAAACAGCAGCTCAATTGCTAAACTATATAGTTGACCAGACAATGGACAGCCTTGTCTAATACCCATTAGAATAGGAATTGGCTGACTCAAAGTGCCCCCTACCTTAACCATACATGATACACCATTATATAATAACTGTTTCAAATTTAAAAAACATTTAACCAAAACCAAAAACCTTCAAAACATTAAAAAGATAATTGTGATCAACACAATCAAAAGCCTTCTCTTGATCCAGGGCAATTAATCCAACATTCACATTGAAACCATTACAAATATATACAATGTCTTGCACTAAAAACAAATTATCCATAATAGATCTCTTTGGCATGCAATATGATTGATCCTTGTGTAGTAGTAGGTAGTAGGTAAAACACTAACCATTGCTTATAGACTCATATAAAACATCAAAATAATCAAAATACACTTTTTATAAAAGTCTGCTGGCAGTCCATCTATTCCAGGGGATTGTCCAGAACTGAGTTGTCCGACAGCAGCAGTAATTTCCTTAAATGTTATACTAGCATCCAAGACAGCTTTAGAATCAGAGTCCAGCTGAGGAAGACCCTGAAGAAGCTGTGTCATACAGTCATCATTTTCACAGTTTTCTACAGCATAAAGGCTTGAATATAAATCCACAGCATGGTTTCTCATTTCTATAGTCTTAGACGTTATCCTCACATCAGGGAGTTTAAGACAAGGCATTTGATTTTCTTTAGCCACCTTATATTCAAGGTTTAAAAAAAGAAGTTGTTGCATCCATTTCTGCTAAAGACTTGAAACGGGACCTTAGCAAAGCTCCCTTTACTTTCTCATTTAGGACCAGTCTTAGCTCTCTTAATTTCTTTTTTAAATCATTATATAATACAGAATTATGTGCGTCAACAAACAAGAATTTTCTTGTTCATTCAATGGAATCGTGATTCAATCACATTCTTTATTCTAATACTACAGTTAGCTGTATACTGCTGACAAATTGTTTTTATTTGAGTCTTTCCTACATCCCACCGCTGTTTCAAGTTTTCAAAATAACTTTTTTATTTTTCCAACTTTCCCAAAAGTAAACAAAATTATCACATAAAGCAGCATCCTGCAACAATTTAACATTAAAATGCCAGTAAACCGATTTTTTAGGTACATATGACATGGTCATTGTCATAATAATTAAATGATGATCAGAAAAACCTACAGGACAAATGCAACATTCAATTACTCTACTATTCAAATATTTTGACACATAAAATCTAATCGGGTAGCACTAACTCTATTATTAAAAGCATTAATCCTTGTATACTGTCTATCTGTTATGATCCCTGGTTGTCTGCCCCGTGTTTTCCGTGTCACCGTCACCATGTTTCCCGGTCCTCATCATTGTGTCGTTTGTTATCATCATGTCTCTGTGCATTTAAACCCCGCTGTTCCTCCATTCCCTTGTCGTTTGTTGCCTCCCAGGGCTCCACCTCCCGAGCCTTCCAGGGCTCCGCCTCTTGAGCCACCCGAGCCTCCCAGGGCTTCGCCTCCCGAGCCTCCTATGGCTCCGCCTCCAGAGCCTCCTACGGCTCCGCCTCCAGAGCCTTCCAAGGCTCCGCCTCCCGAGCCTCCTACAGCTCTGCCTCCAGAGCCTCCAGAGCCTTCCAGGGCTCCGCCTCTAGAGCATTCTACGGTGCCACCTCCCTCGGCTCCACCTCCAGAGCCTTCCAGGTCTCCGCCTCTGGAGCCTCCTACGGCGCCACCTCCCTCGGCCATGCCTCCTGAGCCTTCCTCAGCTCCTTCTCCCGAGCCTTCCGCGGTTTCGCCTTCCACGGCTCCGCCACCCGAGCCTCCCTCGGCTCCGCCTACTGAGCCTCCCTCTGCTCTGCCTTCTGAGCCTCCCTCAGCTCAGCCTCCTGAGCCTCCTTCAGCTCCACCTCCTGAGCCTCCCACGGCTCCGCCCCCTGAGCCTCCAGAACTTTCCATGGTTCCGCCTCCTGAGCCTCCCGAGCCTTCCTCGGCTCCGCCTCCAGAGGCGTTCCTGTCCCACTGTTGGTGTATAAATATTTCAGGAAAACTATTCATTAGTTCCAGACAATACAAAGAATCATTGTTGAAATCTCCTGAAGAAACTGCCTGAGATATGTTAAATAAAACTCCCTGTGAATTACCATCATTTTCACACATATAAACTTGTGTCTCAGTATCATCAGACTGCTTCTCCTCCACATCTATTTCCTCATTATGCAAGATGCCTGAATACGATTTTTCTTCAATTCCATCATTTGCACTTTCCAAATGTTTAGTACCACTAGTTTCCTTTATTATTATTATTTCACCCACACATAAATTCAAGACAAATGGCACAGACCAAATAGCACATATAGTCATGTGTGAATCAGGTCTCCCAGAGAAGCTATCCAAAGCTTATAATAGGGAGCCTCAGTACTAGCTACTTCATCAGTATTAACATCAGAAACTAAATCAGTTGCGCTAATCTTATGGGCCACATTAGCTACAGCATCATAATTTGCAGTGTCAACAGCCGATAACACAGCAACTGAATTATCATCACTCACCAGAGTTGATCTACCAGATCAGCGCTATTATTTACGACCTCATCCTCCTATCCTACCGCGTTTTCTGTACCTGTTTTCTTATGTGGACACGTAAGACGCTTGTGTCCGATGTCTCCACACTCGAAACATCTTATGTTGCCAGTAGTTGCATACACCATATATAATGTTGCAGTAGTTGCATACACCATATATAATCTTCTCTCATCTTTCACACGAAAATGAATATCCAGTGTATTCTCTAGCACCATGTACACATACTGTCTAAAAGATGCAACATGCTTCAGAGCCGAATGTTTACATCCAAGCGCAACAGTTTTAAAGGGACTAACAACGTTCCCAAAACACGCTTACTCACGTTGCAAAACGTCATTGTATACGAAAGGCGGGACATTTGAAATTGCTTCCTTCATTGTCGATATATACAGTGGAGAAAGTTGCACAAAAGCTTCTTTAACACTAAGGCCAGTTACTATTAAATGATGAACTAAATTTTGTTTCTTCAAAGAAGCAACAACAGCCTGATTCATGTGTGATGCAGATACAATTTTCTCATGACCAATCTGATCCCCAACCACAATTAACACATCCTCCACTATGGCATTATCCTCAGGAACACACCTGAAACCATTACGGAGGGATAATTGTGGCATCTCATCAAGAGACGCCATTCTGCCACACACCAATTTATAATTAATATATAACTCATTTACAATTTGCTTTCTAAACCACATATTTTCTGGAAAGAAAAGAAAAAGTAAATAGGAAAAAGCAAGATTTTGAAACTCTCACCACTCATTCAGCAGCTCTCACCACCACTTTCACCAACTCCCAGCATGCAACACACACACACACACAGAGAGAGAGAGAGAGAGAGAGAGAGAGAGAGCTTCTCGTTGCATCATCACTCAATTACATTATGTCAGCACTGCATGTATGGCTCATGATCAAAAATAATTAATATCATACACATATTGAGAAGACATTATATCTCCGTGCAAAGCAAACATATATACAATGTGAATGTGAGGTTACTTAATTAGATATTCTGTTCCTCCAGACAATGCAAAGGGTGAATGTTAAACAGAAGGCATTGGTTAAACAATTAACAAATAAAAGGTGAAGTGTGTCTATGTCAATGTTAAAATAATATCTCCTATCCAGATTAATCTAAACCAGTCATATGGTGATTTACTCACTGTTGCTTAAATCATTGCTCTGTTTTTAAAATGCTGGTAAGGAATAGGAAAGAAAATTTACAATTCTTAATATTAAATATATCCCCAAAATATTTTAAATATTTTAAATATACATCTGGCCATCTAAAATAAGTCTTAATGTTTCTCCCGTGCATGCACACTGTGCGTTTGGACATAACGTCACCTTATGCGAGCCAAATCATATTTTCTTTTTAACCTTGGTGTATCTACAGAGAGCACATGCACAGACCATGTTCTTCTGGATCTAATAAAGTCCTTGTGGCAGGGCGGAGGGCGGGGCCGGGTCATGATCCTACACACCCGGTCCCATAATTAGCCTAATCCGGGACCGGATGTGTAGGATCACGACCCGGCCCCGCCCTCCGCCCTGCCACAGTCCTGAATCAACTTTATACTGATTTAATGACCAACTCTGTGGTAAAACATAAGGGGCACACACTCATTGCTCTTGACCTTTAGCTGTAATAAGACATATGAAAGCAAACATTATCACAAAGTAAGGGCAAAATAAAAAATAAACAGTATGGTTAATACAATTTTAATAACAGATCTGTTTCTCAGTCAAAATAATAAAATCTGAATTAAGGCATAAATCTAAAAATAATTCAGTTAAGACTTGAAAATAACTAAGAAATGTACTTTTAACCTCTAATATTGTTCCTTGTATCTGGATTAACCATGCATGTATTCATGTAATAATTATGTATAGTTGTTAAAAGATCTTTAACATGTCACAGAAGGCTACATCTACAGAACAAAGTGCTATTAGGCAAAGAAATGTGTGATACAGCAATTTCCTTCAGGATCAAATCACACTCTTCTGTTCTACTAAAAAGAAAGAAGCCTAATTTTTTCAGTTAACAGGAAGTAGAAGTGGTGTAATTCCAACAGCGGCAATTTCTTAGGGCCAGCAAAGCTTTCTCTGCTGGCGTAACATGCCTAATAAATAAATAGTTTTTCATCCTTTTTATTCTCATTGACCTTTTTGCCTATGTATTTTCAATCGCTTTCCACTCCTAATTAATCTACAAATGAATAGCAAAAAACGTCTCAGGTTACATGTGTAACCCTTGTTCCCTGAAAAAAGTGGAACGAGATGCTGCTGCTATGGGAAACAATCCTAGATGTGACCGAGCTGTGAATATGTGTGTAACACGTCAATGAACATTGACCGGAATTTATAGCCTCGGCTGATGTAATCATTAGATGCACCTGAGGCCAGGCTATAAATGGATGCGTCAACAGGTGTCGTCAGATACTTATTTTTGAAGAGCAGTCCTGGGACGTCCCAGTGCGGCAAAGAAGCGCAGCATCTCGTTCCGCTTTTTTCAGGGAACAAGGGTTACACATGTAACCCGAGATGTTCCCTTTACAAAAAGCTTCACTACGGTTGTGCAGTGTACTCACAAAAACGCGAGAGGTCTCAGACATGAGCTTGAGATGTCGACTCAAGGGCATAAGAGCCCGGAGTAAACATCTAAACCGCATCACAAACTTGTTCAGGCATGGGCTGAGATGTCTCAGCCCATGCCTAAACAAGTTTGTTTAGGCATAAGCATCGGAGTAGCAAAGCATCTAACCCATAAATTCCATGAATGTGTGCGAAGAGAACCCTATCGCAACACAAACTTGTCATAAAATCTAATGAATGTGTGCGGAGAGGACAACCTGCCGCATCACAAACTTGCTGCAGAGGGAGACCTCTAGCCAAGGTTTTAGAGGAGGAGAGCCCTCTGGTAGAGTGCGCCCTAAAACTTACCGGCAAAGCTTGACCGCACGCCTCGTAGGCCCGGGCAATAATGAAGATGCCTCTTAGAGGGCACCCCGCCCACCAAGCCGTGGCAAACCACAGTGGCCACATAGAACCTGGCAGTGGTGAGGCAAGTGCCCGCTGACAGTTCTTTCTACAGAAAATCCAGAACTGAAGCAAACTGGCAGATAGCTGGTTCTGTAATATGAACTTCAGTAGAAGGAAACTCATGCAGGCGCATTTGTGCTATGTATGCGTTACTACGATCAGCCCGAGGAGGGGTAGACTGGGCGACTTGGGGAGAAGTAGAGGAGACATTGCGCTATCAACAGAGGTGAAGAGGTCCTCTTCTGCCCTGTAACATCTACCCAGATAAGTTCCAAGTCGAGGGAGCCCTAGCACTTGAAATGGTCTCGATAACCTCAAGAGAAAGCCTTGTGTCCCTCAGTTGGTACCCTTAGGGGCCAAACATGAAAGATTCCACAATTCGGGGCAGGGATGAAATATTGCCCTGTGCCTGAGATAGAAGATCCTTCCTGTTCGGAATAGCCCAAGGCGAGCCGTCGAGGGAAAAAATTGGCTCCGAGAACCAAGCCCTGTTCGGCCAGCGCGGTGCTATCAGTAAGAGGCAAAAACCCTTGCTAGCGAACTCTGGGCAATTACTACCTTAGGGTGGAGTTCTTAACTCTCCCGTTGGTATTTTCTGTCTGGACAGTAAATCTGCTCCCACATATGGGCATCCCGGAATATAACTGACCTGAGTGACAGGAGCTTGCCCTGGGCCCAAGGAGAATCCGACGCATCATTAATACAGCTGACAAGAACGTGGGTCTCCTTGATGATTTATGTAAGAGGCTACCGCTGTATTGTCCACCCGCACCAAGACATGGTAGCCTCAGGAGGAGGTATTTCAGGGCCAGAAATACAGCCATCAACCCGAGACAGTGACTGTGACAACCGAGCTGACGACCCTCCTATCCCCTTAAGCTGGATGACCACTTAAGGCCGCTAGCTCGCCTGTCAGGGAGGCATCTGTCCTTAGCAGCCTGCGACAACAAGACGCACCTAGAGTGGGACCCAAGGCAGAAAACCTGGGTCTGAACCACATAGAAAGGGAACGAAGCCTGAGGCGCATAACCCTTATTAGCCTAGGGGTTTTGGCCCTGGACGTGGTCGCCCTGAGACCTGGAAATCATTGATACTGATAACAGTGCAAACTTGACCTAGCCTGACTTTGCTCAGGGTGATCTGAATGGACTCAATCCTAGCGGGAAACAGTTGTGCCTGCATTGTGATTGAATTCCATACGATGCCCCGACAGACAGTGTTCTGAGTTGGAGAGTGGACACTTTTCTTGGCGTTGAGCCTCAACCCCAGAGAAACAGATGAGCTAAGACGATGTCCCTGTGCTGAACTACCAGTTCCTGGAACTGCGCTAGGATCAGCCAGTCGTCTACATAATTCAGAATGCAGATGCCCCGGAGTCGCAAGGAGCCAGCACTACATCATGCATTGTGAATGTGCGGGTAAAAAGGGCTAGGCCGAGTGAAAGAACCTGACACTGGAAGACTTTGCCTCTGGAAGCGAACCTCAGGAACTTTCCATGTTGTGGCAGAACTTCTAAATGAAGTATAGAAGTGCGTCATAAGATCAATGTGACCAGCCAAATGAGTTGTAGGGCTTGAGACACGACCGTCTTGATAGGCATCATCTAGGACTTGAACACCCAGGGGCAGTTCAAGCTTTAAGATCTAAGCCAGACACCACCCTTCACCCTTCATGGGAAACAGGAAGTATTTAGTGTAATAACCTAACTCTCGCTTTGGAAGGGCAACACATACCATGGCCCCTTTAACCAGGAGATTTGATTTTTTTTTTTTTTACATAAAAAATAAATCCGGTTTACGGTAGTGAGAACACGCTGTTGAAACACGGAAAATCGGCGAGTGAATTAAATTCTGACACCCTTATAAGAGCCACAGAAAATAATATATCTGGCAGAAGTTTCCACGCTGCCAGGATCTCTGAGATTACATTTTAACACTTCCTGTTGAGGGGTTGTCGAGTGTTTCACGTTCTGAATAAAATGCAGGAACAGTGAAAACACCCAATTTTGATGGTAGCCTCTGCAACCCGAAACACCAAGAGGTGGCGGGAATGGAGGGGCTTCGAGGGGGTACCAGGAGGGGTAAAGTGAAGCATGCGCCCCGTCCCGAGGGGAGCTACCCCCTAATCTATGCGCAAGACCATCAGGGTTTTCTCTTACTAGAAATTATAGTCCTGAGGTCTTGCTTCGGGGGCTGGCGAGGGCGGCAAGACTGTCCCCAATCCCTGGGAGGAGGAGCACGACTCGCCATGCTTTGCTTTTGAATCTCCCTTTAATCAGGACAGAGGCAGGTCTGAAGCTTTCTCGTCAAGCGCAGAACCCACACTCGTCCAGGAGGTCAGCCTGGTATGCCTGTAAAACAGCATAGTGTGCAGAGCAGCACCAGCCTGACCTGCTGCTTGATAAGCCCTTCCCACTAAAGTGGAGGTTGTCCTACAAGGCTTTGAGGGGAGAGAGGGCTTCTTAAGTGACGATGCCGAACCCGGCGAGAGATAGCCCGCAAGCATCTCTCCGACCGGCGGCATCACTGATACCCCTGTGCCTCAGCACCCACGATACCCGAATATAATGACGTCGAGGGTATGTTTATTTTTTTAGTTTTTTTTTAGGGGTTCTTCCATGATTGAGAAAGCTCTTCATGGAGGTTATCAAAGAAGGGAAGGGACTCATGAGGCGTTCCCTTTCTTAGACTGGAAGATAAAATCTATCCCCTAATTTGGAGGGTTTGGGGGTCTCTTTTTCACGTGGCCAGTCCAACTGGAGTCTGGCAACCGCACGAGTAACAACATCGAGCAATTCCTCTTTAGCGCGGACGGAAAGCTCGGTGGCGGGAAGAGAATCGTGATCCTCCTCAGGATCCGAAGAAGCATCGGAACGCGCTTCGAGATCATGTGAAGGACCAGCTGGGTTTGGGGAGAGAGCGAGAGAAAGGGATAAACCCGTCTCTTGCTCCTCAGCCAAATCCATGCAAGAGCCCCACAAACTATCTTTTTTTTTTTTGCGTGAGTGCTGACTCCCAGAAGCAAGCGAGGTGAGCGCGAAGCACTTTGCCTGAAAGCAATTCGTAGTGCTCGCACCCGCCCTGCTGCAACGCGAGAGCAGCGTGCTCTTCCCCCAAACAAACAGAGCAAAAACTGATGTTTGTCCTCTTCAGCTATAGAGCGAGAACAGGGGAACACGCATCGTTTGTGGCTTTCAGTAATTCTTTTTTTAATATATATATATATATATATATATATATATATATATATATATATAATATTTTCTAAACAGAAGAGAAAGGAGAAAAAGGTTCACTGCACACTGCCTAACAAATTCTAACTCCTAACAGAGGAAAGAAAGTTTTGACAGGGTTTGTGAAACACACAATCGCTCTGAAAAAAGAGGATCTGACGACACCTGGTGATGCATCCATTTATAGCTTGGACTCAGGTGCATCTAATGATTACATCAGCCGAGGCTATAAATTCTGGTCAATGTTCATTGACGTGTTACACACATATTCACAGCTTGGTCACAACTAGGATTGTTCCCCATAGCGCTTAGCAGCGCAGCATCATAGTGAAGCTTTTTGTAAAGGGAACAAAAATATTTATCCAATCAGAATTTATTCCTCGAAGCTTACAAGCAACTCTTTCACAAATCGCATGCCGGAAGCCATGCCCCTTACCGTGGCAGAGGCGGCGAGAGCTTCAAAATTTGCTCTGGCTGCCCTGCCAACAAAGCTATGGAAGTTTCATGGACCCTCTGACATAGTAGAAATAGGCGGCAACGTTCGTTCAGAATGCTTGGTTTTGTGAACTATATTTAATAGGGCCACAAAACATCCAGATATGTCGACCAATCTTTTTGCCGACATATCACAAGTAGCATATATCCTCATGAAATCTTTTAATATATTATTATGTAAACCATAATATCCACTTCATCAACTCATCTGGCACACTGTTGTGTTCTCTAGACTTTGCTAGAGTGGAGCACTTCTGTACACCAATAGGTTGCCACATCAAAGCTCATTACCATAATGTTGCCCGCACTTGAACTTTCCTCTGATGCCCACACTGCCCAAGACGTGCCGTGCCGTTTCTCTTCGCCGAGAGATGCTGGCTGCCATAGAAAATGAATGACTTCTGGTCGATTTGACGCTCTCGATGGCTCTGGTCTGATCGCACCATTAGCTGAAGCAGCATGTGAGTTTGAGCTCCACCCTGCCTTCAGAATTTACACAGGATCCCTCAACAGTGCAGTGAATAGGCATCTAAAGTCAGATTGTCAAATTCATCAGCCAATCAGATTGATTTATATGTTCTTGGTGGGTGTGGTCTTTAGGATATGTCCCAGTCCAGGCCTTGTAGATGGCCTTGAGTGACGCAATCATGCTTTAAGTGATGTACATAATCTGAAAGCAAATAGCACAAGATGCTGATGAGTTGGCTGTCATCACTTCTGGTATTGCAGTTGAGAAAGAGATCCTTATGGATTTAAAAACCTGAGATAATTATTACATGAAGCTTTTTCTTCATATTAGACCTCCTTGGTTCTGGCTTTTGTGCATGGACGTGTTTTTAAAATGTCAATTGGTATTATTAGTCGACTGCCACATAATGTACGATGGTATATGGCGTCTTATTCATCCCAAAATTTCCTGTGATAAACCCTTTGGTCTTTGGTTTCATTAAATGAAAATGAACCATTTAACAGCATTTCAAAATAAAGTTTTCACTCTGGAACAAGTGTCTTCCTGTTGTTGAAGGCATGCTGTACGAGTGTTTGTTTTTAGCCTGCTTAGTCTGTTTAGCATTGCTTATTCTTATTCTCAAACGTTCATCATTATATTCATCGTTCAACATTATATGCTTATATGCATTATGTGCTAGATCATTATACCCACCATTGTGTCCTTGAGCAAGACACTTAACTCCAGGTTGCTCCGGGGGGATTGTCCCTGTAATAAGGGCTCTGTAAGTCGCTTTGGATAAAAGCGTCTGCCAAATGCATAAATGTAAATGTAAATGTATATCCTTTGTCATTTTACCGCGTTTCAGGTTTCAACTGCGTGTATTTTACCTGTTGCTGCTGGCACCTAGCTAAAGTCTGTGTTTGTAGCCTGCTAGTTTTTTAGCATCGCTTATATATCTATTTTCAGCCTTTAATCCTTAACATCTGCTATTTTTAAGCGTGCATCGGGTTTTCAATCGTAGTGTTCTCTTATCGCAATTCAACATTGAATATCTATTTTATTGCGATTAAACTGCATGTATATATTTCAACACGCACCTGTTTTTTCTCCTATGTGGTACACAGATTATTGCATCGATCTCAAAGATTGGCGATTCTATTGTAAGGAACATGGAAATAGAGACTCCAGCCACTATTGTTAATTGCATTTCGGGTGTCAGAGCGTCTGACATCAAATACAATTTACAAGTGCTTGCTAATGCTAAACATAGATTTTCTAAAATTGTTAACCATGTCGGCACGTACGATGTCTGGCTTTGCCAGTCGGAGATCACTAAAGATAATGCTAAAGAGGTATGTGAATTTGCAAAAACGATGTCAGAAACTGTGTCAGAAACTATGCTCTAGACCCCTCCCTGCTCGCCGTGGTGATGAGGTTTATTGTAGATTAGTGTTACTGAATAGCTGGATGTCTGAGTGGTGTCTGAAGAATAAAATAGGATTTATAGACAATCGGAAGAGTTTTTGGGGTAGACCTGACCTGCTAAAGAGAGATGGACTCCATCCCTCCAGGGAAAGTGTAATTTGGCTCATAGTCTTAATAATAATAGTATTTGACTAACTGAGGCCCAGGTCAGGAAGTAGACAAACTGGTTAATCCGAACGTCTGCTAGCTGCCTTGAGACATCACACAGGTCACATAAACTACAACACATAGAGACAGTATCTCCTAGATATCTCATAGAGTTTGTTCCCCGAACTACCAAACACAATACCCTCACTAAATCACTTAAAAAACATTTGATTAAGGTCAAACTTGAACAAAACAAACAAATAAAAAATACACATCATATAAAAATAGGGCTACAAAACATTAGATCTCTTTCTACCGAAGCACTAATTGTTAATTAAATGATTACAGATCATAGATTGGATGCGCTCTGTTTGACTGAAACCTGGCTTAAACCGGATGAATATGTTAGTTTAAATGAATCTACACCCCCAGGTTATTGTTATAAAAACAAGCCTGAAGGGTCGAGGAGGAGGTGTTGCTAAATTTACAGTGACATTTTTGGTGTTACTCAGAGGACAGGATATAAATGTAAGTCTTTTGAACAATAATGCTTAATGTGACACCGTCTGATATAAATACAAAATCTCTGTCGTCTTTTGTCCTTATTCTCGGACCTTATTCTGATTTCCTTGGTGAATTTTCAAATTATTTATCAGATCTTGTAGTTACTGTAGATAGAGCTTTAATTTTTGGTGACTTAAACATTCACATAGATAATGAAAATGATACATTGGGATTAGCATTTAGCGATATTCTCAACTCTCTTGGAGTCAGACAAAATGTAACCAACTCATCACCATAATCATACGCTAGATTTAATTCTGTCATATGGAGTTGATGTTGATAATATATAAATTCTGCAGCAGAGCGATGACATCTTGGGTCATTACCTCGTCTCTTGCAGCGATCAGTTAACGTTATTCAATCTACACCACACTATCATTCAGGTTGAAATATTCTTTCAACCACTAAAGATAGCTTCACTAATAAACTTCCAGATCTATCTCATACACTCAATAAACCCCAAAGCCCAGAAGAACTTGATGAAATAACAAAAATATTATATAAATGCAGTCTTCTCTAGCACTCTTGACATTGTCGCCCCTCTTCGATTAAATAAGCCCTGCACTAGGTACAATGATCACACTCATGCCCTCAAGAGAGCAGCTCAGAAAAAGGAGCGCAAGTGGAAAAATACAAAATTAGAAGTATTTTGTGGTGCATGGAAGGATAGTGTCTTTAGCTACAGACAGGCATTAAAGCTGCCAGGTCAGCATATTTTAGTAAACTCATAGAAAATAACCACAACAATCCTAGGTGTTTATTCAGTACTGTGGCTAATTGATTAGGAATAAAGCCTAAACAGAACCAGATATTACATCGCAGCACAAGAGTAATGACTTCATGAATTTCTTTACAGATACAATTTAAATAATCAGAAATAAAATTGGAATTATGCAATCATCTGTCATAGCACCTCAGAAAACAGTGTCTAATAATTTTACTCATGTGAAACTTCAATCCTTCTCTGTCATAGGTCATGAAGAACTAACAAAATGTATCGAAACATCAAAAGCCACAACATGTTTGTTAGATCCAATACCAAATAAGCTCTTGCAAGAGGTATCTCCTGTAATTTCAGAACCTCTTCTTAATATTATTAACACCTCGCTATGCTTAGGACATGGCCCAATAAACTTAAAAATGGCAGTTATCAAACCACTTATTAAGAAGCCACAACTTGATCCTGGAGAACTGGCTAACTATAGACAGATTTCAAATCTCCCGTTTATGTCAAAAATACTAGAAAAGGTAGTATCCTCCCAAATATGTTCATTTCTACAGAGAAATAGTATATACAAAGAATTTCAATCAGGATTTAGGCCTCATCCCAGTACAGAGACTGCACTTATCAGAGTTACAAATGACATGCACTTATCATCTGATCACGGCTGCATTTCTATTCTAGTGCTTTTAGATCTTAGTGCTGCCTTTGACACATTGGATCACAACATTCTTTTAAATAAGCTGGAGAATTATGTTTGCATTAGTGAACTTGCATTAGCATGGTTTAGATCATATTTATCGGACCGCTACCACTTTGTATGTGTAAATAAGTAATTGTCAAATCAAACAAAAGGATAGAGTGCCACAAGGATCAGTTTTAGGGCCTCTGCTTTTCTTCTTAACCCTCTGGGGTCGACGGACGCGCCAGTGCGTCCTGCTGGATATTTTCGTCATTACAGTGGAAACAACTTAAAATACTCCATCATTTTTGGGTATACAGATAAGTGTAAGACATCATTAGAAACTATAAAGGGTCTACTTTTATTTGTGTACACTCACAATAACAACAGAATCGTGTGCTTTTGTAAAATAAAGAAAATAAAAAGGGTGAGCTTTAAGCAGTCTCTGTGTTCACGAGCATTTTCTGAAACACGTCACAAAAATGAACTGAAACTCCACGAATAGTTATCACACAAACATGAAACATATGTCTAAAGAAAGATTAAAATGTCTAATTTTAAATAAAACAATTCATATTTGAAACAAATATTCTCCTGCAATGTAATCTGTATGAAACAAAGCGATGTACATTTTCTTCTGGCTCAACTCATTATCTGTAATGTGATCACACCCACCAGCAGAGCGCGCCATTCATACGCTAATGTGCTGAGATGATCAAAAATACATGGGGGTACACGCCCCCGACTGTGTTCAGAGGTTTGATGTAAACACAACACAACTCAACTTTTCTGCATGTTTGTAACGATACACAGACGATCAAACTCCTGGATATTAAGGAAGAGTTAACATTTTCCTCAGAAGAAGAGCGGGACTCCGATGAACATTTGTATTTTGAAGAGAGACTTGATCCAACCGAGGATACAATTTCGGACGAGTAAGTCATTTCATTTTCATTAGTTGACATGCTATTTTATATAAACATGTACATATTTTACTAGTGGGACTTTTTCCAGACTTGCCAGCCAGGATTCAGAGTATTGACATTTGAAATATGTCCTAATAAGCAAGTTTTATTTACATTTAAATGCTGTTTCGGCTAAAGCAGGTATTTCAATTGTATGCTGTATGATATAAATATGATATGTAGTATGATATAAAAATAATATGAATGTTTATATTATATTTTAACTAGCGTTTATGTCAACAAAGCTTGTGCTTGCAAATATGTGTTCAGGTTAAATTAGTAAAATGCACTTTAAATATGCCCATATTAGAAAATCAGCATATTATAATGATTTCTGAAGGATCATGTGACATTGAAGACTGCAGTAATGATGCTGAAAATTCAGCATTGATCACAAATTTCATTTTGCAATATATTCAAATAGAAAACTGTTCTTTTAAATTGTAAAAAGAGTTCACACAATGTTTTTACTGTATTTTGGAACAAATAAATGCAGTATTGGTGAGCAGAAGAGACTTCTTTTAAACGGTAGTGTAGGTCTAAAATTAAGTAAAGTCTTTATGTAAAGAAAATGTATAGTCAAAGTACTTCTTTTAACTTAAAACTTGATTTTGATCATTAAGTCTCCTCACATTCATTCTCTATTCCTCATTGATAGGCCCAGGGGAGGCATCTTTTGTCTCTTCAGGTGTAAATTACCTCAATATTCATGATCGTTCACGCCTCCTCGCATATTACCTTTCAACACTAAAATTGTCTTACAAAAGTTAAAGTACTATATTGTTTTGTATAAATAAGTGATCAGGATGGTTTTCACATCATTTTGTAGCAGAAATTCTAGGCTACAAGATCCAGTTCCCAAAAGTCTTGTGGACAAATATTTATTATGTGTTATGTGGCCTTATTTCAATGACTTTCAAAAACCATGCATAAATGTTATTTTCTCAAAAATACAAACATGTTGCTCACATATTATTTTAGCCCAGTTTGTGCTGAATACAGTGTTATCAGACTTTAGCCATTAATATGTTTTTAAGCAACTGAAAAAAGCACAAATGTCAAGGCATGTCAAAACTTCTCCAGGGCCCAAAACACCCTCAGACTCCAGAGGGTTAAACGGTTCGTGTTTGACGGCCAGGCGTATCAGTTCAAAGTCCTCCCCTTCGGCAGGTCTCTGTCCCCTCGCGTCTTCACCAAAGTCGCAGAGGCAGTCCTTGCCCCGCTCCTAGAAGCCGGCATCCGCATACTCAGTGACCTCATTCTGGCCCACTAGCGTACGTACATAAATCGTCAAGGCGACTCATGTCGCTGCGCACCACTCACATCCCTGGCAACCTCAATGTGGTAGCGGATGCGCTGTCACGACAACGCTTGCCCGGTGGAGAGTGGAGGCTTCACCCCCAGTCGGCCCAGCTGATTTGGTAACGATTCGGCAAGGCCCAGGTAGGCCTGTTTGCCTCCCGAGAGACCTCCCTCTGCCCACTCTGGTATGCCCAAACAGAGGCTTCCCTCGGGGCAGACGCACTGGCACACAGCTGGCCCTCGGGGCTGCGCAAGTAAAGCATTTCCCCCAGTGAGCCTTCTTGCACAGATGCTGTGCAAGGTCAGGGAGGACAAGGAGCAAGTCACCCTAGTGGCTCCCTACTGGCCCACCCAGGCCTGGTTCTCGGACCTTGTTCTCCTCGCGACAGCCCCTCCCTGGCGAATAACTGAGGTTTTTTTTACGAGGTTTTTTATGGATGATTTTCTGTAAAACTGCTCTAAAAAGTGTTGTGAAAAGCGCTTTACATTTACATTACATTTACATTTATGCATTTGGCAGACGCTTTTATCCAAAGCGACTTACAGTGCACTTATTACAGGGACAATCCCCCCGGAGCAACCTGGAGTTAAGTGCCTTGCTCAAGGACACAATGGTGGTGG
Organism: Xyrauchen texanus; assembly: GCF_025860055.1. Classification (NCBI taxonomy): domain Eukaryota; kingdom Metazoa; phylum Chordata; class Actinopteri; order Cypriniformes; family Catostomidae; genus Xyrauchen; species Xyrauchen texanus. The sequence continues at coordinate 42,110,006 of NC_068300.1, read as the reverse complement.
CTGTGGGGATCAAACCACCAACCTTCTGATTACCAGTTTACCAGTTATGTGCATTAGACCACTACACCACCACCACTCACAAATAAAAATTACTTGACTTTACCTACACAGGCCGTTTTGACACGAGCTCGATGCCTTGAGCTCTTTTTGTGTCTAAGATGCCAGAGGAGAAACGCAGCCCAGGCAGCGATGCACCTCCGGCAGCTGCGAGCGCAATGATTAGTGCATTGACTGAAATGGCTGATAGACATCTGGCAGAATTCCAGCCCTATAATGTAGAAGAATCCCTAATTAAGCATCATGTGATGTTGGAAAGCACCGCTGGCCCCTCTGTTGGCACAGATTCTTCTCATCAGCCTAATTCAAATGCGAGGCACGCTTGTGGCGATTTTATGAAAAGATCCGGGGTGACAGCAACATGCACAGAGATAGAGAGAGACAAAGAGAGAGAGACAGAGATTTTTTTCTTCAGATTTAGGATGTCTGCTTCCCTTGTGCTTTTACGCCACAAATCTAAGTGCTGTCATAATGCATGCATGCCATTTTAGAACCAATCAGGATGATTTATTTGCAATCTGCTTTTTTCATTGGTAGTAACAACATTTTGTTGCATTACACTGCAATCTTGAACCAAGAACACACACATAACAAAGCTATTTCCTTTGTGCACACTCCAGAGATAATGACACTGTTGTATAACATGCACACTGCACCTCTGACTGTCTTGATTAACTGTCATGTGCACTAAAGAGGAGTAAATAATTTTTTGGAGATGGGGTGGGTGGGGGTACTGTGCTGGATTATTGTTGACATCATCAGCGCATGTAAATTTGCCTTATGTAAAAATAAAAAAAGGGAAAGTCTATCCCCTGAATGTAGGGCTTAGCTCACAAACTTGTCCAACGGCTTGAGCGCATTCTTTCTGCAAGACTGCACGGTCTGCTTGATGCATCAGCCAGCCGCCTTTGAAGCAGATAAACCCTTTAAAAGCATGAAGAGCATTTTCATACAATTTAGCCAGAGGCTGGTGGTGAAATTAAAGGGTGTCGATGCGTTAGCTATTGTAAGCCTTTTGTCCAAACCTCTACATCTTAAAAAAATTGAGATAGAGAGTCAAATTTGAGCCTGAAAGTTAAGTTAGTTTAATTTTTAATTTTTTTGGAACACAATTACCCCCATTCTGGCTTTTTTGTGTTTTATGACTCAAACAATTCATCCTTTAAATATGCTACACACATACACAGAAGGATTTCTTATGCAATTTGTACTCGCACCATCTACTGCTGATTAAAATCACATGGTCAGAACTACAGAACACAAATGACTCATTATTTTACATCCTTCACTGTAGTCAACAGACACACTGCATCAGATGTAAGCAGACAGTTGCTGACAGCATTTGCTGCATGTCTGTTTCAGTAACGGTTGTGTGACACAAGTCAGTTTCCATAGCGATTGGGGTGAATGCAGGAGATTAGCAGCACAGTGTAGTGAAGAGACATCGCAGTACAATGTGACGTGTGCTTGTGTTACTAGTGCTGTGTTCAGCATGCTCTCTGCATGACATGCTTGGCTGTGGATCTTGACAACAGAAGTTTATATTGCAAATGACTTACATTTCATGATGTTACATCCCTTACTGTATATTATCAAACTAACTATGTTATTGCTATTATTATTTGTGTGCATAAATATCTACAGCCGGGCTTCGTTGAAAAGTATTTTTCAATTTTGAAGAATAAATGATCATGCAATTTTGGCTCTGGTTTTAACATCCAGGCCTTTTTGTAACATGTACGTGTTATTTCAAGGCAGAATCAATAACACGCTTTTTGAAAACATTATATATGCTAATGGAGGGAGACAAAATAACTTGAACATATCAATGGGAGCAAACCCCAGCAGAAACACTAATATGAGCTGGAAGGCTGAGACCATTTTTCTGTTGCCTAGCAACACCTGAACAAAAATTTATAACGATTTAGATGCCCTATACTGGTTTGAGGGATGTATATTTCCTATGCAGTGCACCTAAAACAGGCTCCAGTGCACAAACAGAATCTCTTTTTTACTTTGATTCCTATTTAATCCAAACTGACTACATATTCTTAATATGTTGGAGATTTGAAAAGGCAAGTTAGAGACACTGAACACAAGTGTTCTCATATTGTAGTCACTAGAAAGATAGATTACTCTCAGGGCAGATGGGATTTGAATATTACATTAGAACAATATCAAGGCCAAGTCGTTATGGGGTAGAGACACATTCTCAAAGTAAATGCAGAATTCAGTCTTCAAAAGATTCTACAATTCTACAACATGTAGTGCTACCTAGAGTCAGAAGTTTACATACAACTTAGGCAAATACATTTAAAATCAGTTTTTCAGTCTTGACATTTAATCGTAAAAAACATTCCCTGTCTTATATCAGTTAGGATCACTACTTTATTTTAAGAATGTGAAATGTCAGAATAATAGACGAGAGAATTATATATTTCAGCTTTTATTTATTTCATCACATTACCAGTGCGTAAGAAGTTTACAGACACTTTGTTAGTATTTGGTAGCATTTGATAGCATTAAATTCTTTAACTTGATTCAAATGTTTTGGGTAGCCTTCCACAAGCTTCTCACAATAATTTGCTGGAATTTTGGCCCATTCGAGACAGAACTGGTGTAACCGAGTCAGGTTTGTAGGCCTCCTTGTTCGCACATGCTTTTTCAGTTTTGCCCAAAGATTTGTAATCGGACTGAGGTCAGGGCTTTGTGATGCCACTCCAATACCTTGATTTTGTTGTCCTTAAGCCATTTTGCCACAACTTTGGAGGTATGCTTGGGGTCATTGGTCATTTGGAAGACCCATTTGCGACCGAGCTATAACTTCCTGTCTGATGTCTTGAGATGTTGCTTCAATATATCCACTTATTTTTCCTTCCTCTTGATGCCATCTATTTTGAGAAGTGCACCAATCCCTGCAGCAAAGCAACCCCACAACATGATGCTGTCACCCCCATGCTTCATAGTTGGGATGGTGTTCTTTGGTTTGCAAGCTTCACCCTTTTTCCTCCAAACACAAAAATGGTCATTATGGCCATTTTGCTTCATCAGACCAGAGGACATTTCTCCAAAAAGTAAGATCTTTGTCCCCATGTGCACTTGCAGACTGTAATATTACGGTTTTGGAGCAGTGGCATCTTCCTGGCTGAGCAGCCTTTCAGGTTATATTGATATATTAATAGTTTTACTGTGGATATAGAGACTTGTCTTCCTGTTTCCTCCCGCATCTTTAGGTCCTTTGCTGTTATTCTAAGATTGATTAGCATCAAACTATGTTCATCTCTAGGAGACAGAATGTGTCTCCTTCCTGAGCGTATTATGGCTGCGTGGTCACACAGTGTTTATACTTGCATACTATTGTTTGTACAGATGAACATGGTACCTTCAGGCATTTCGAAATTGATCCTAAGGATGAACCAGTCTTGTGGAGGTCCACAATTTTTTCTGAGGTCTTGACTGATTTATTTAGATTTTCCCATGATGTCAAGCAAAGATGAGTTTGAAGGAAGGCCTTAAAATGTATCCACAGGTACACCTCCAATTCTGTACACCTCCTATCAGAAGCTAATTGTCTAATTGTCTAAAGGCTTAACATAATTTTCTGGAATTTTCCAAGCTGTTTAAAGGCACAGTTAACTGACCCACTGGAATTGTGATATAGTCAATTAAACGAGAAACAATCTGTCTATAAACAATTGTTGGAAAAATTACTTGTGTCATGCACAAAGTAGATGTCCTAAACGACTTGCCAAAACTATAGTTTGCTAATGTGAAATCTGTGGAGTGGTTAAGAAATGTATTTTAATGACTTAAATCTAAGTGTATGTACATTTCTGACTTCAACTGTATGTGGATAAGTCTGAAAAACAATCTACGTACAGATGACTTTTCTAAAACAAACATTTTTGTGCATAGATCAGCAAAAGTAAAGGTATGGAACATATCTTAAGTGTCCAGAACACAATGGGAACTAGTTCATGTTATTTTAGGTTTATATACTGTATTTACATTTTAAAAATATTAGTTAGACAATAATAACTACATTTATAGCTGTTAAATCATTCCCCACACTTCATCGAAGTTTCAGTTCAGTTCTTTGATAACTTCCATGTTTATTAAAATAAAATATTATTATTTGATGTGACTGAAACAACCTGAATTTAGTTAACCTGAAAATTAAAATAATTTTTATTTTAAGGCTCGGAACAGGTAGAAATAGCTCCTTAAACCACACCAAATTTGATGTTGTGAGACAGTTCATAGTGTTAGCTACTGTAATGTGTATTTTAATAAAAAAAAAAAAGGTATTGATTAATTGCTGTAAACAAACATTGCAATTCTGCTACACTGGGTCTCTGGGGGTTAAATTCTGCACAATTTTCACTTTTACAGTGAACTCTAAAGCACAAAACAACAGAATGGTATTACTATTAAAATGTTGAATTTGTATAGTTTATGGATTTTAATTATTTTTAACATCTTTTTATGGAGTGTGCAATGTTTATAATCTCATACATCTCTCTAAATATTTTTTTTTTTTTTCAGGCATAGCATCAGTGTCACCAGCAATCCAAAAGCACTTGTGTCCGCAGCAGGTGCATACATATGTCATGTTTTCACAGTCCATAACCAAAGGGTTATGCAGCCAGATGGAGTGAAAATGCTAAATATCATGTAGTATCATTAGTAGGTTAGTTCAACCCTCATTGGTTCACCATCTGCTGCCAACTGCCAAGAGTTCTCCACTTTGAGCCAAGCTTTGAAAGAGGAGGTGAAATCTATACTTCTATGACCCACATCCATGAAAGGACACTTTTCATGAACCATTTTTTACTGACATTTACAATTCTGTAATGTTTTAGAACAAATGAGGGTACAAAACACCTCTAAGCTCCATAACATTGACCAGCAGCTAGGAACCCTGAAGGTTTGATTGTTTTGAAGACCTTAAGTAGTGAAAATGTACAAATCTGTTCTGACCCTTCACATGACTTTTGGTGGTGTAATCTAACGTAGTCAAGTTCAATTGAGGCCTGGCATGGCCATGGGGTGAATCGGGAGAATTGCAGGTAAAAAAAAAAAGGCATTGGAGGATGACGTGGCCAAATGTGCCAAACTGACTGGCAAATATTTGATATTTGACAGAAGACAAACAAGCACACAGGAACTGGCGACTGAAGGTACACTGACAAGTCTAGTACATTTATATTTATGCATTTGGCAAACGCTTTTATCCAAAGTGACTTACATTAAAGGAAACCTTTTTTTTTTTTTGGTTCAGTCTCATCATTTAAGTTTTATTTAATGATGTTTAATTTTTTTATTGATTATCTGTTTCAATGAAATTTCAGTACTTTTAGCCTTTTGATTTATTTGGAATGTGATTGTGGTTTAATACAGATAAGCCTAATGATGAGGGAAGTGAGAAAAAGAAAGAGACAGGCCCAGGGACAGATATGTTCAGTGAGACAAAAGCAGCCAGGCAGAATGTCCCTGAGCCACAAGCAAATGCTAGTAGTGTAGATGAGGAGACTGATAAGTTTGATTATTTTGCTCATCCTCAGTCAAAGGACTTTGAGATGTTTTTCAGTTATCATCCTCAACATCCACCAAAACATCACATAGCAAAAGCTTATCACAGTAAGGATGGAACCAACCACAAATGGTTGACATACAATTAAAAAAATTATTATCTGTACTGTTCTGTGTGTTTGGCATTTGCACCTGTTGCAGGTGATAGTTCTTTCATAAAGGGAGGTATGAATGCATGGAAACATGTTCATCAGAGGATTGAGGAGCATGAGAAACGGCATATCCACAGAGATAGTGTAGATGCTTACTTTCTAATGACTGAAAACTGTACACTGTAATATGCTCTGGTCCCCTCCCTGCTCGTCGTGGTGACGAGGTTTATAGTAGATTAGTGTCACTGAATGGCTGGATGTCTGAGTGGTGTCTGCAGAATAAAATAGGATTTATAGACAATTGGAAAAGTTTTAGGGTAGACCTGACCTGCTAAAGAGAGACGGACTCCATCCCTCCAGGGAAGGTGCCGCTCTCCTCTCTAGTAATTTGGCTCATAGACTTAATAATGATATTAATTGACTAAATGGGGGCCAGGTCAGGAAGCAGACAAACTGGTTAATCCGAACGTCTGCTAGCTGCCTTGAGACGTCACACAGGTCACATAAACTACAACACATAGAGACTGTATCACCTAGATATCTCATAGAGACTGTGTCTGTTCCACGAACTACGAAACACAATACCCTCACTAAATCATTTAGAAAAAATTTGATTAAGGTCAAACTTGAACAAAACAAACAAATTAAAAATACACATCATATAAAAATAGGGCTACTAAACATTAGATTTCTTTCTACCAAAGCACTAATTGTCAATGAAATGATTACAGATCATAGATTGGATGCGCTCTGTTTGACTGAAACCTGGCTTAAACCGGATGAATATATTAGTTTAAATGAATCTACTCCCCAGGTTATTGTTATAAACATGAGCCTCGTCTGAAGGGTCGAGGAGGAGGTGTTGCTACAATTTACAGTGAAGTTTTTGGTGTTACTCAGAGGACAGGATATAAATGTAAGTCTTTTGAACTAATAATGCTTAATGTGACACCGTCAAATACAAATATAAATAAAAAATCTCTGTCGTCCTTTACTCTTGCTACAGTGTATAGATCACCCAGGCCTTATTCAGATTTCTTTAGTGAATTTGCTAATTTTTTATCAGATCTTGTAGTTACTGACATTTACTGAAAATGATACATTGGAATTAGCATTTATCGATATGCTCAACTCTCTTGGAGTCAGACAAAATGTAACAGGACCAACTCATCGCCATAATCATACGCTAGATTTAATTCTTTCATATGGAGTTGATGTTGATAATATAGAAATTCTGCAGCAGAGCGATGACATCTCGGATCATTACCTCGTCTCTTGCATGCTGCAATCAGCTAATGTTACTCAATCTACACCACGCTATCGTTCAGGTAGAACTATTATTTCGACCACTAAAGATAGCTTCACTAATACTCTTCCAGATCTATCTCATATACTCAATAAACCCCAAAGCCCAGAAGAACTTGATGAAATAACAAAAAATTTAAATGCAGTCTTCTCTAGCACCCTTGATATTGTCGCCCCACTTCGATTAAAGAAAATTAAAGAAATAAGCCCTGCATCATGGTACAATGATCACACTCATGCTCTCAAGAGAGCAGCTCGGAAAATGGAGCGCATGTGGAAAAATACAAAATTAGAAGTATTTCAGGGTGCATGGAAGGATAGTGTCTGTAGCTACAAACACGCACTCAAAGCTGCCAGGTCAGCATATTTTAGTAAACTCATAGAAAATAACCACAACAATCCTAGATGTTTATTCAGTACTGCGGTTAAATTGGTTAGGAATAAAGCCTCAACCGAACCAGATATTACGTAACATCTCAAGAGTAATAACTTCTTGAATTTCTTTACAGATAAAATTTAAATAATCAGAAATAAAATTGGAATTATGCAATCATCTGTCATAGCACCTCAGAAAACAGTGTCGAATAATTTCCCTCATGTGCAACTTCAATCCTTCGCTATCATAGGTTATGAAGAGCTAACAAAACTTATCGAAACATCAAAAGCCACAACTTGTTTGTTAGATCCTATACCAACTAAGCTCTTAAAAGAGGTATCTCCTGTAATATCAGAACCTCTTCTTAATATCATTAACGCCTCGCTATGCTTAGGACATGTCCCAAGAAACTTTAAAATGGCAATTATCAAACCGCTAATTAAGAAGCCACAACTTGATCCTGGAGAACTTGCTAATTGTAGACCGATTTCAAATCTCCCGTTTATGTCAAAAATACTAGAAAAGGTAGTATCCTCCCAAATATGTTCATTTCTACAGAGAAATAGTATATATGAAGAATTGCCTCATCACAGTACAGAGACTGGACTTATCAGAGTTAAAAATTACTTGCTCTTATCATCTGATCGCGGCTGCATTTCTCTTCTAGTGCTTTTAGATATTAGTGCTGCATTCGACACGATAGATCACAACATTCTCTTGAATAGGCTGGAGAATTATGTTGGAATTTGTGGAGTGGCATTAGCATGGTTTAGGTCATATTTAGCAGACCGCTACCACTTTGTCTATGTAAATGAAGAATTGTCAAACCAAACAAAAGTAAAATATGGAGTGCCACAGGGATCAGTTTTTGGGCCTCTGCTTTTCTCCATTTATATGCTTCCCCTGGGAGATATTATCAGGAATCGTGGAATAAGTTTCCACTGCTATGCTGACGATACACAACTTTATATTTCTTCAAAACCTGATGAGATTTCACAATTCTCAAAATTAGCAGAGTGTATCAATGAAATAAAAGATTGGATGGCCAGAAATTTCCTTCTACTCAATTCTGACAAAACAGAGGTTCTAATTATTGGACCAAAAAAACTCTAAAAATAAGCCGCTAAAATATAATTTGACTCTAGATGGATGTACTGTTACATCATCTTCAACAGCGAAGAACTTAGGTGTTATATTTGATACCAATCTGTCCTTTGAAAATCAAATTACCAATGTTTGTAGAACAGCATTCTTCCACCTAAGAAATATTGCTAAATTAAGGCATATGCTCTCTGTTGCTGATGCTGAAAAACTAATTCATGCATTCATGACCTCCAGACTAGATTATTGTAATGCATTACTGGGAGGATGTCCATCAAGATCAATAAATAAACTTCAATTGGTTCAAAATGCAGCAGCCAGAGTGCTGACGAGAACCAAGAAATATGATCATATTAGCCCCATTTTATCATCATTACATTAGCTACCTGTTAAATTCCGTATTGATTTTAAAATTCTGTTAACTACGTACAAAGCTTTGAATGGTCTAGCTCCGCAGTACTTAAGTGATCTTCTACCATGCTATATTCCAACACGTTCATTAAGATTGCAAAATTCTGGCCTATTAATAGTTCCTAGAATATCAAAATCCACTAAAGGAGGAAGATCCCTTTCATATTTGGCTCCTAAACTATGGAATAGTCTCCCAAACACTGTTCGAGATGCAGACACACTCTCTCAGTTTAAGTCTAGACTAAAGACTCATCTATTTAGCCAGGCATACACCTAATTTATCCTCCAACCCACAATTAGGCTGCTTTAGTTGGGTCTGCCGGAACCAGAAACCAGAAACATTGAGCATGATCTCTTACTCTGCAATAAATTCAATGGCATCTACGCTTACATCTTTTTATTTGTTTCCCTGTCTCAACCTCGGGACTCCTATCCTGAGGTCACCAGAACCGGCTGGATCCAGCACCATTCCTGCTTCATGTTGGACTCCACTGCTACATGTCGCAGAATGATGATGACTAAATGCAGCCGGTGCCAGCCAAACATCACTTCAGTCTATTATGACGGACTTCAGAGGATGAAATGATGCCAACTCCAACCTGCATCACCTCGGTCTATTTATGGACTACGATCTTGAAATGAAATGCTTAGACTAACTATTGCCAACAAAAGCCTTCGTCAGCCAATTAACAAGGACAATTGCATCTATGTGAACTTCTGCAATTAATCAAGATGGACTTCAAAGACTTTGGTCATTAATCTTACAGTTCAAACACAATCAATGTTTAATCACTGACCCTTAACACTTAGTTTAATAATTTTAAACCATGATTTTACCTATACATAATTAATATTTACATTACATTCATAATGTTAGCCAGAGGGAACTGGCCCCCACAGTGAGTCTGGTTTCTCCCAAGGTTATTTTTCTCCATTAATCTACATCTTATGGAGTTTTGTGTTCCTTGCCACAGTCGCCTACAGCTTGCTCACTGGGGTTATTAATACAATTATCATTTAATTATTTTTAAACACTATTAAAAATCATATTTTATCTAAATTACACAATGTTGATTAATCGACTTTATAGACATTACAGTTTTATCGTCTGTTAATGCTGATATTCTGTAAAGATGCTTTGAAATGATTTGTGTTGTGAAAGACGCTATACAATTAAAATTGACTTGTCTTAAAAAGGCAGATGTGAAAAGTCTATTGACTGGCAACATAATGTCTTTATATTATGAACAAGTAAAAAAAAAAAGCACCAGGTAATGGAGTGCATAGTAGATGTCAAATGTGGACTTAGTTACAGATAAGGTAAAGCAGAGGCTGCATATACATTGGAAAACACTGCAGTCAATCATGGCTACTTCCTGGAGTTGATAATACTCTTGAGCAAGTAAGATATGTGTCTTCAACAGCACTTGAATACAAGTACTGAACAAAGCAAGAAGCACCATGACACTGGGGCAAAGGGTAGAGGCTCTCTTGTGACTTTTCTTTCAAAAGACATCATGTTTAAAGTTGTGGATGTCATCAGTTAAATTATAAATGGCACAGTTGGAGATGAGGTTAAACAGACAGGCATGTTTTCATTCCAAATAGACACCACCCAAGATATCACCTCAAAAAACAAATGTGCAGCCATTTTGAGATACGTTACAGATGCCATTCATGAGTGATTGGTTGCTGTGGTAGACTTTGAAGCATCAACTGGATAATATTTCACAGAGATGCTCAAAAAGACATTACACAAGCTTGGTATTGACATTGGCACATGTGTGGGCAACTCCACTGATGGTGCAGCTAACATGCAGGGACAATATCAAGGTTTCTCTGCATTTCTCTCAGAGCAGTCTCCCACACAGATTCAAGTCTGGTGTTATGCACATATTCTGAAACTGGTACTGGCAGACACAACAGGCAGTGTTGTAGAAAGTACATCTCTCTTGTCATTGCTTAACAATGTTGCAGTTTTCCTCAGAGAATCATATAAGCATATGGAGAAGTGGGAAGAGACAAGTGATGACAAACATCACAGGAGACTGTGCCCAATAGGGGAAACCAGGTGGTGGGCAAAGGACCGGGCTCTCACTAAGGTCTTAGGATGCTCTGTATTTTGACCTGCTGCTGACTTTCACCTCAATTGAGGGAGATATGAGTATGAAGCCAACAGTGAGGGTCAAAGCAAAGGATACATTGAAGCCCTTCGGAAGTATGAAATAATCCTCATTGCTCAAAACTTTCTCTGAAATTTTGAGCATACATCTCCCCTCTCCAAGTACCTCAGATAAAGGGCATGGATATCCTAGCAGCTCGGCATCTGTTTGAGAAGACAAAGGACAGCCTTGATAAATTTATCAGAGACTTTGAGGGAGTGAAAGTAGCAGCTGATGCAAAAGCAGGACAGCTTTGAGCTAGAAGTGCAGACTGCACTTCCAGAGAAACCGGTCCGAAAAAATACAAAATGCCTGGAGAGCTTTCAGAAGATAAACCTCTGGCATTGCCAGATGCTGACTTTAAGGTCAATGTACACAATGTCATTCTGGACACTGTGACAGGTACCATTCATAAAAGGTTTCAGCAAATTCTAAACTTTTCTCAGATTTTTCTTGTATGGACCATAAAAACTTTGTTCAAATTAAGGCAAATGGGCTCCCGAGCTCAGCTCTCCAAGAAATCAGCAAGTGTCTGCTTAAGGTTCATGATACAGCCACTGTTGGCACATTGCATTTAGAGCTCTCTAGCTTGGCATTCCAGTGGGAGAGACTGAAGAAGTCCCCTCTGGAGGGTTACATTGTGAGGACAGGTATGCTGGTAGGAGGTGAGGAGGATACAGGTGGACCATTGTATATGGAACTATAGGTAGAGCTGGAGATCAGGACCTGTTTCTGCTTCAAAAACTGTGCCATTTGTGTTTATCTCATCTTCTAACTGTACAAATGTCTCACTGATGCCTACCATGTACTTGGGTTGGCATATAAGTTTCTGTTGACCATCCCAATCACTCAGGTTGCCTCTGAGAGAAGCTTCTCAACACTGAAATTTGTCAAGAACAGGCAAAGAAGCTCAATGTCTCAGGAGCACTTAGAGGCATTCATGCTAATGTTCATTTACATTTATTCATTTGGCAGATGCTTTTATCCAAAGCGACTTACAAAAGAGGAAAACATAAGCGAATTATCTTAAGGAGACAGTGGTACGAAAAATGCCATACTACAAAGTTTCACTATCGTCAGAATAGTATACAAAACAGATTTAAGTGCAACAAGAAATGTTTTTTTTTTGTGACCGTTTAAGTGCTTTTGGAAAAGATGTGTTTTTAGCCGTTTTTTGAAGATATAGCGTGAGTTAGCTTCCCGGATTGAGTTGGGAAGGTCATTCCACCACCGTGGTATGATGAAACTGAAAGTCCGGGAAAGTGTTTTGGTGCCTCTTTGTTTTGGTACGACAAGGTGACGTTCCTTAGCCGGCCACAGGCTTCTGGTGGGAACGTAACTCTGCATAAATGTTTTTAGGTATGCTGGAGCAGACCCAGTAACTGTTTTGTATGCCAGCATCAGGACCTTGAATTTAGTACTTGCATGAACCGGCAGCCAGTGGAGAGAGACAAAGAGTGGTGTAACATGTGCTCTCTTTGTCTGCTGCATTCTGGATCATTTGGAGAGGTCTAATAGCACATGCAGGAAGGCCTGCAATGAGAGTGTTACAGTAGTCCAGTCTAGTTATGACAAGTGACTGAACGAGCAGTTGTGTGACATGTATGGAGAGGAAGGGTCTTATCTTCCTGATATTGTAGAGTGTAAATCTACATGATCTTGAAGTGTTTGAGATGTGGTCTGTGAAATCAATGGTTACCCCTAGATTTCTGACCGTTTTGGAAGGCGAAACTGTAGTTGGACCCAGCTGCACGGTGATGTTGTGTTCAACAGCAGGGTTGGCTGGAAAGACAAGGAGTTCGGTCTTGGCTGGATTGAGTTGAAGGTGGTGTTCCTTCATCCAGGCTGAGATGTCTGCCAGACGGGCAGCGATTTGAGCGGTCACTGTGGTGTTGTTGGGCTGGAAAGACAAGTAGAGTTGTGTGTCATCAGCGTAGCAGTGGTAAGAGAAACCATGTGACTGGATGATGGGTCCCAGTGATGTTGTGTATATGGAGAGAAGTGGCCCAAGCACTGATCCCTGAGGTACCCCAGTAGGTAACTGATGTGGCTTGGATACCTCCCCTCTCCAGGCTACCTCAAAGGACCTTTCTGAGAGATAGGAGTTTAACCAGCAAAGCACAGTTCCAGTGATGCCCAGTTTAGAGAGGGTGGAGAGTAGGATCTGATGGTTGACTGTGCCAAAGGCAGCAGAAACAGAAAGGATGATCTGGATTCAGCTTTCGCCTGTCTCAGCGACTCAGTGACAGACAGCAGGGCAGTCTCAGTGGAGTGTCCACTTTTGAAGCCTGACTGATTGTCATCCAGCAGCTTGTTCTGTGAGAGATAGGCAGAGATCTGATTGAAAACTGCCCTTTCAAGTGTTTTTGCCATGAATGGGATGAGAGAGACTGGTCTGTAGTGTTCTATCTGTGTGGGGTTAAGTGCAGGTTTTTTCAGCAGTGGGGTTACTCGAGCCTGCTTAAATGTAGTGGGAAAAGTGCCTGCAAGAAGGGATGTGTTAATTATGTGTGTAAGTGCCGGTAGGATGGACGGAGAGATGGCCTGGAGAAGGTGTGATGGAATGGGGTCAAGGGAACAGGTTGTGGAGTGGTTGGAGAGGAGGAGTTTAGAGACCTCAGTGTCAGTTAAAGGAGAGAACGTAGAGAAAGAATAGTTGCATACTGGAGGTGGGTGTTTGACAGGGTGTGGTGCAGTGAATGTATTGCTGATGGCTGTAACCTTATTAGTAAAAAATGTGGCGATGATATCTGCTGTCAGTGTTGTGTCAGGTGGTGGAGGGGGAGGGCAGAGAAGTGTGTTGAAAAGGAAATCCTCATGTCTATAGACAATGAGACAAGGGTTGAGGGTTGAATGGGCTGGTCTTGGGCATTAGACTCACAGGCTGAAAATGGGTCCCATTCCAGCCCTGATTGAATTAGTCATACAGTATTAAATAATATGTTGAATATAATTGAGATGTTAATAAATTTTTAGGCTACCTGAAAAAAGTTATTTTAAAATGTATGATTTGAAAATGATTTACTCACCACATATTTCAGAATGGGATGGAGATCCTTGACTTCAAACATATGGCCAAAACTATGGAGAAAACTGAAAAATAATGCAATCCAATCACTGTTCTCTCAACAGATAGTGTCCAGTGCCACTTTATCAATTTATCAATATTTGACTTGAGGCATTCTATATTCCTGTGAAGTGTCATCAGTTTCAGATGAGAAATTATGTTTGTGTGTCCGCACCTAAGGGGGGAGGACGCAGTGTCAATAGCCTCACCTGTTCCACTGCTCATCTCTCATATTTAAGGCCATGATAAATTATGGTTCATTGTGGGCAGGGTTTGTGAAATGGGAATCTTTAGAGTGGGCAGTGGATACATTAGTTAATTTGAATCTCATGACAGCCACAGATAAATGGATAAGAGTGACTCATACTCAATGAAACATGATATGCATGTCAAGATTCCAAGGATTCTGATAGAATAAACAAAGAAATAGCTCACATGTGCACTTTGATGTAACATTGGATTGAAAAAGAATTGTGCTCGATTTTAAAAGACTTCAGTGCTCTTTTGAGAGCAGGAAATGGCTTATTTCTGTTTGAATGATGTTAAAACATACACATAATGTAAAGGTTTGTGTTTCTGACCCGAAGGAGCGCGCGCTTGTGTGTGTGTGTGTGTGTGTGTGTGTGTGTGTGTGTGTGTGTGTGTGTGTGTGTGTGTGTGTGTGTGTGTGTGTGTGTGTGTGTGTGTGTGTGTGGCGGGGGGTGTTGACTTTCACATGACATTGACGCTCTGGAAATGTTGAGTAGCTGCTGATCTCAGACTGTCGATGTTCGGTGGATCCAGCACCACTCGCCCGTGGACAGCTCCCTCAGGACCGCTTTACATGGACACAACACTCATTTATGTGCCAAGTCATTTTGGAAGTTTACTACTCGGAGAGGAATCTACGGATACCTCACTGCACGAAACACGGACACATTTCATTTAGGAGAGAATCCAAATTCACTGTAAGTAACTATGAATATGATTTTCATGATTAGTATGAAAAGGATTGTTCGACCGTGTGGTCTCTTGTGAGAGACAAAGAAAAGAGAGTGTAGTATGCTGAATGTGTCCTCACGTTAACAGTGTCAGTGCACTCAATTTTCATTCATTGGATTTGTTTTTATTCCGTTAGAAAATTCACAAAGAATGCACTGGAGCTGAAAAATCTGCTCAACGTATACGTATCTGTATATATATCAAATTGCGAATAACATGTATTTATTTTAAAATGCAATTGGCAAAATGCAGAAAATAACCTATAGCTATATATATTTGCAAAATTGGCACAAAAAAAGCATTTTTGTGTAATTATGATAAGAGAATAAAATAAAATGTAGAAAAAAAAAAGTTACGAAATGCGTTTTGCTTATTAAAGAAACACAACTAAAAGTTGATGTGGCTACATTGAAACGTAAATAAAATGCCACAAAATGTACGCTGTATTTTGTCTGGGGATTTATTTGCTTGCATTTGAGCTGCTATCTCACTAATAAATAGGCTATATCACACAAAGAAAAAACATATAATTGAGAGGTTGACTGGTCGGTCGATCGAGAGAGAGAGAGAGAGAGAGAGAGAGAGAGAGAGAGAGAGAGAGAGAGAGAAAAAATAAGGTTTATATGACTACCATGACAGACAATTCCGTCTCAGTTAGAAACACGGCAAAGCTCCGTGTAATTCAACGAGCGCGTTTTCGGTGGGGAAAAAGAACATTTCGTTTCGATGTTTCAGATTAACTGACGCGCTGTCTCGGGTTCGAGCGGGTGTTTGTGTGGAGCTGTGCTGCTGTCTGCGCGGACTGGTGCTGAAATCATGGCGACAAACAACACCAAAAGCACCGATGGACAAGTTGTGACAGAACTCAACGAGATCCCAACTAACGACAAGCCCAAAGCAGAGGACGACAAACCCGAGAAAAAGAAGAAAGACATTCCAGCTAGAGAAACTTGGGGCGGGAAGTTTGATTTTCTGCTGTCATGTGTGGGCTACGCCATCGGACTGGGCAACGTGTGGAGATTTCCGTATCTGTGCGGGAAAAACGGCGGCGGTAAGAGCGACTTCACCTTCACAAAGTGTCTGAGATGTGTGTGTTGTTGCATGTGAATGTGTGCTTTCTGTTGATGTGCAGAGCTCTCCATTTCGTGGTTTTCATGAATTTCTATGATTTCAGGGGCTTTCTTGATCCCTTATTTTTTGACGCTCTTTTTTGCGGGAGTTCCACTGTTTTTTCTTGAATGCGCTCTTGGACAATATACATCCATTGGCGGCCTTGGGGTTTGGAAACTGGCTCCTATGTTCAAAGGTATATTATGATCTCCTATTCTTGCCATATCTTTATCTGCACCATTTCTTCATTCTGAAATGCCTGTTTCTAGAAGTGCGCAACGTTGGTGATGTCAGACAACTCCAGTAAACGCAAGCTAGATGAGATTTAGATTCACCCATGGGCAGTTAGTTGTTGTTTTCTTTGTATATACTCTATGTGAAGACTGATAGTTGTTGTTATTGAATCACCACATGTTCCAAACTGACTGTATACCTGTGCCAAACCAATTGTTGTAATAAAAGTGCCTATAATAAGCCAGCTCTGAGCCACCTCACCCTCTAGTATCAGATGCAGGTTAATGAATTGAAACACAATATGTTGCAACTGCAGGTGTTGGTCTTGCTGCTGCTGTTCTATCATTCTGGCTGAACATTTACTACATTGTCATCATTTCCTGGGCCCTGTACTACCTATACAACTCGTTTACCACTGTAAGCATTTCTTGTCATACTGAATTTGTTTGCATGTGATTTTTACGAACATTTGAACAACATGTGGCATGTCAATGGTCAAAAATAATCGAGGATATTAATGAAATATAGAAAATGTAAAGCATTGTTCTACTCTTTCTAGGAACTGCCATGGAAATCATGTAACAATCCATGGAATACAGACAGATGCTATACAAACTACAGCATAATAGACACCACCAATCTTACTAGTGCTGTCATGGAGTTTTGGGAGTAAGATTGTGGGAAAAGTGTTTGTGCATGGCCTTCCATGACCTTTGTGCACGAAGATACATAAGAAATATGTCCATCAACTGTCTTTGTGTGAAGTGTAATTGTGTCGCATGATGTGTTCATACAGACGCAATATGCATCAAATGACCGATGGCTTAGAAAAACCTGGTGAGATTCGCGTTCCACTTGCAATAACACTGGCCATTGCTTGGGTCCTCGTCTACTTTTGCATCTGGAAAGGTGTGAGCTGGACTGGAAAGGTGAGACATCTTTGTTGGTCTTTAAGTCCATAATGATTTCATTACATTAAATGTAAAGCAGAGATGGCTGCTGAATTAGTGGGAAGATATATTACGAAGAAATCTATGTTTTTTTTAGGTCGTGTACTTCTCGGCCACATACCCATACTTTATGTTGTTCATTCTGTTCATTCGTGGAGTGACACTGCCCGGGGCAAAGGAAGGAATCTTGTTCTACATCACTCCTGATTTCGAGAAGCTGAAACAATCTGAGGTGATAAATTACAGGTTTAATCATTCAAACAGCATTTAACACACCAAAACAAGCTGCTAAATGGTGTCATTTCTCATCTCAGGTTTGGCTGGATGCAGCAACGCAGATCTTCTTCTCATATGGTTTGGGTCTGGGCTCTCTTATTGCTCTAGGCAGCTACAACCCTTTCCATAACAATGTGTACAGGTACAACCAGAACATACCAGATCAATATTCCATCAATCAGTTCTGCATAACTTGACCATTTCCCAGTGCTATAGGCCCCTGAACTTTGATTTGAATGTCAATTGATTCTCTTTTGTTGCTTCAACACGTAGGACGCGATTGATTGTGATTTTCATGCCCATTATCAGGCTTGACATTTTAGCATATGAATAAAAAGAAGAAGCATGTTCTCAGAAGTACCATTTAATTAAACATTTGATTATGTATTTGGCTAGAGCTCTCTTAAATAGTACATTCGATAACAGAATGTTTTTTCTGTCCTGCAGGGACTCTGTCATTGTGTGCTGTATAAATTCCTTCACTAGTATGTTTGCTGGATTTGTGATATTCTCTATTGTGGGATTCATGTCACACGTGACAAAGAGACCAATCGCTGATGTAGCTGCATCAGGTAATTAATTCACATTACATAACCATAACATTGCAATCATCTGTTGACATCCAACTCCCTAATGTTTCATTTGAATTTGAAGCAGTGGTATATAGAAATCTATTTAATGTAGTAAAATAAGTCTTTTACTTAACCGAAATGATTTCTTTCATAATTTAATGGTGTGCTGTGTTTTGCAGGTCCTGGTTTGGCGTTCTTAGCTTATCCAGAGGCTGTGACGCAGTTACCCGTCTCACCACTGTGGGCTATTCTGTTCTTCTCCATGCTGCTGATGCTGGGAATCGACAGCCAGGTGAGAAATCACATATTTAAGATCTGACCTAGAAACAGGATCGAGGAGGTACTTCAGATGTGCTTGCATTGGTGGCCACTAGTGGAAAAACAAGGAACATTAAACAACTCAATTAGCCTTGTGTCCAATCACATCCTTTGATGTTGCTTTTAATTGCTACATACATTGAGGATTTTTGCTGTCCGACTAGACTGTCTAGAACAGAGGCCCCACAACACTGCACATTTTGTATATCTCCCTTTTCTGACAAACCCAATTCAGGTCTTGGAGTCTCCACTAACGAGCGGATGAGTTGAATCAGGTGTGTTTGATTAGGGAGATATCCAAAAAGTGTAGTGTTGGGGGGTCTCCAGCAACAGGGCTGGGAACCACTGGTCTAGATTAAACTGAGGTTGAACTGACTACCATTTCTGTTACGTCGACCTGCTTAAAAGGCAATTTAGTAAAATTGTTATGATGTTTGTAATTATTTGACGATCAAAGACTTGAGTTGTTCCCGTATTTATTTTTATTTGTATGTTTTTGGAAAATGTGATCACACAATTGACTTATATATATATAAATATGCACAAAGTTGTGCACCGTAAACAGCTAAAAGTTAAGCTAGTGCACAATATTTCTTGATGGATATATGCTGGACTTGTTCTATTAAAACTATTATAGTTTTTATGAATTTAAGTGTTATTATTACAGTTTTATTCAAATTGGCCTAAATGAATGCAGTTATCACTGTAACGCAACACACAACTTAAATTAAATTTGACCTGGTTTCATTTTCCAATACACATTCCTGCTCTTAATGTGAATTATTCACCAGTGCACATTATGTAAGAATAACGTACAGTCAGCCAGTTGTTATCAGAAAAGAAACCATGACAGGGTGATCACTTAAAGGGGTTTATTTTGCGATAACAACTGGCTGACTGTACATTATCCCGCTTATTATATGGTTACTACCAAAATAAATATATACATGGATATAAAATATTGATTTGCATTGAAATTGTGTATTTGAAGAAATCGCTGAACAGCTGAATTTCTTCTTACTGCTTGTTATCCAGCTTATTACAAAACTATTGTCAAATAATAAATGCGAATTAAATATTGACTTGAGTTGAACTTATATTATTAGCTTACCTGTAGAGATTGCACAGTGATCTGAGAAGTATGAAAGATTATTCGCAATACCCGGATGACCGGTCTGATATGATTTAATGTGTTTAATGTGCAGTTGTTATTCAGAAATATCAGATTGCTAGATGGCACCATTGACCAATAAGAATTGAGTATTTCAGAGACCTGCATAATAATCTAAAGTATAAAACATATCTTTGTAATCAGAATTGAATAACTTACTCCACCTCTGCATCAACTTGATCCCTTACCAATCCCTCCAAGTTATCAAAAGAACACATTAGAAATCATATTAAACAAGATGAAAATCTACGAAAAAGAACAGCACTGTGTAGAAACAGTGGTGAGCTCATTTTGTGAATAGAATTGTAACTGCATTCTCGTCATGCATCCATTAATTCAGCTCCAGCAGAGAAATTTTTCAACCTTGATCATGTCCATTAGGATCTATTCTTTAACTCTTGTAAATTTGCCATGTAAGCAGCAGTGTTGATACTGGTTTGCAGTTCTGTACAGTGGAGGGCTTCATCACTGCTCTGGTGGACGAGTTCCCACAGATCCTCAGGAAGAGGAGAGAGATTTTCATCGCATGTGTTTGTGTTGTGTCCTACGCCATCGGTCTGTCCAATATCACACAGGT
Source organism: Xyrauchen texanus (assembly GCF_025860055.1). Lineage (NCBI taxonomy): Eukaryota > Metazoa > Chordata > Actinopteri > Cypriniformes > Catostomidae > Xyrauchen > Xyrauchen texanus. The sequence continues at coordinate 42,089,654 of NC_068300.1, read as the reverse complement.
AAAGCGGTCTTCAAATACACACTGTGTGAAGAATGTATAAAGCTGAGGAGATTTGGGGTTTATTAATATGATTGTAGATTGCAGGATTTTAAATAACATAACGCTTTTGTGTTTCTTGTGTTAGGGCGGCCTCTACGTGTTCAAACTCTTTGATTATTACTCGGCCAGCGGAATGTGTCTGCTCTTTCTGGTTTTCTTTGAGTGTATCTCAATCTCCTGGTGCTACGGTAAATCCATTAAGTCTTGTTACACAACCTGCATAGTTTTTCACATGTTTTCAATGGATTATGCATTGTGCTAGTTCTTTTCACCACAAATTCAAAACATAATTCACATCCACAAAATAAAATTTATATTTTCATAAAATATGATTCACAAATGTGGAAATGAATTCATGTTCAGAAAATATGATTCATAAATGTAAAACATGATTAATACAAACACAGGTTGTTTCACGAATTCATTGTTGATATGCAAAATGTTAATGTTTTAATTCATTATGTAATGAATTTGAAATCGTCATTTGTGTATATATTCTTGTTAAAACTCCATATCAGGCTAGAAAGTTTGAAGTGATTGAGGGACATTTGGAGACATATTTGAAGACAAAAATAGTTTCGGTTTAGAATTGTAATATTGTGATGATAAGGGTCTTTGAGACTGAAAGTAGAATAGAAGGTCTGAATTGTGTCATTGTGAGCACAGTCTGATCACCTTCAGAGCTGCTGTGGTTTTGTCTTGCCTCTTAGCTTCAGTCCCGGCTGTTTCTTAAAAGAATAATTTACACAAAATGGAAAATTCTCTCATCATTTACTCCCAGATGTGTATAACTTTCTTTCTTCTACACAAACAAATATTTTTAAAAGAATATCTCAGCTCTGTTGCTCCATTTTGAACTTTAAAAGTCCACAAAGCACATAAAGGCAGCATAAAAGTAATCCAAATGACTCTGGTAGTTGAATCCATGTCTTCAGAAGCGGTATGATAGGTTTGGATGAGCTACAGCTTAATATTTAAGTCCTTTTTTGCTATAAATCTTCACTTTGCCCAGCCCTTCTAGCAAGGCAAGGCACATTCTGGGCAGGGAGATGAAATGGAAAAAAGGGAGGAATATAGGAAAGGAGAGAATAAATTATTGTGAACACACATAGGATGGCTTGTGAAAGTGGATATTTATGGTAAAAAGGGACTTAAATATTCATCTGTTTCTCATCCACACCTACCATATCGCTTCTGAAGACATGGATTCAACTACCAGAGTCATTTGGATTACTTTTATGCTTTTTTGGAGCTTCAAAGTTCTGGCCACCATTCACTTGCATTGTGTGTTTTTTTTTTTAATCTTTGTTTGTGTATAGCAGAAGAAAAAAACTCTTACACACCTAGGATAGCATGAGGGTGAGTAAATGAGAATTTTTAGGTGAACTATCCCTGTAAGCTCATGTGTCCTCTTGATGGTTCTGTCATCTGGGACTGCTACATCACCACTGCCTTGTTTCTGCTCTTTGACTGTGAGATTTGTAATGTGATAGTTTTCCAGCCATTGCTTGTCAGTCTTATTTGGGAAATCTCACAGGATCTTAGGCTGTGTCCAAATATGCATACTTCCATACTATATAGTATACCAAAAACAGTATGGTTGTCTGATTAAATCATTTTTGCCATTGTTGTTATTATTACATCATATGTTTGTGTCACAGGACAATGCCCATGTTCCCGGATGAAGTATGTCTGGGAATGTATTCATACTACTCACCTGCATATCTAGAAAATTAACTTTTTTACTGCCCGTGAAGTACGTTGTTCATCAAATGAAGTACATACTCTGACAGTTTGGGAATTTGGAAGCAGCATTAGTCTTGTAGTCCAACAATTTAGGTTCAATTGGAGTTTTCAGCCAGTGTTTATCAGTGTTTATAGTGATTTGGTTGTGCACTTAGTGTACTGTATGTAGGGTGACCAGACATACTTGCTAAAATTATCAGAATAGTATATATAATAAACAATCAATTAAAAAATTGAATAAACTTTAGAATTAAATCAAGATTCATAATACAATAATATTTAACAAAATCTAAAATGGTAGTCTATGACATTACATCGCTCTTTGGTACAAGGGTGCCATTTTACTGACTGAGTCAGAGGATCAAGTTGCAGAGGAAAAGATGTATTTTAGAAATTGGATGCGTTTTATTTTGCTACCTTGACCTGTAAATTATGACGCTATTATCATCCATCCCTCTATCGGTTTTATTGGGATATCTGGTCACCCTAAGTGTATGATATTCTGGCCTGAATCTGGCATATTGGCAGGTGCTGGATAGTCTCATGGGCTTTCTTATAAAGACTGTACCTTGGTCATTGTTAAAGTTGTAGAGCCTGCACTATTCAAATGGAAAGATACTTGAGACACAACTTAGGGTTCCTGAGATAGCCACACTGGTCATCCATTCATAAAGGGCAGTTCTCTGAGAAACTTACAAAATGGAACCCATTCAGTTCAACAAGATTTCTAAAACTATGTCAGTGGTTCCTCCTGATTATTCCAGATGAATCCGTTTTTCTGCCCTAATAATGTGACCACATGAATTGCATGCTCTTTAAGCACTTTTCACCCAAACGAGTGTCATTCAACATTTAAGTTGATTTGAATTAATCCAGAGAAGTAAAAGCTTATAAAATGTTGGATATAAAACTAATTTAACCGTTGCCACAGTTGCTGACAGGTTAAATATTGCTAAAGTTAAGCTGCAATTCAAGCATTATGAATGTGATATTTGCAGTAAAAATGTAAAATCTGCAGGGGTTTATGATTATACATACAGAGTCCAGTCAATAGAAAATGTTAGACATGTAAATAAACTTGCATTATGGATGTGATAAAAATGGTCATGAGTTTTTGGAGATCACAGGCATTAGGCATTTGATTCACCTTCAAAAGGGTTCCTAGAGGTCTACAAAGGGTTTCACCAGTTTGCAATCAGGTAACCGCATATGGAGCCTCAAGTATCTGTTCATCTTTACATATTGTGTATTAATCTGGTTATAAGTGCTGGTGCTTGTGCTACCTTCATTAGTGCCAATGCTTTCACTTTGCCATCATTTACAGCCAATGGTTGGATTTCACAATGTAGTTCTACAGTACATGGAAAGGACTTGTCTTCCGTTATATTTTCTGGTCATTTTGTCACTCATTCATATTCCTAACGTGTTGCTGTCTGAGAAATTGTCTTAGCAGCTCATCATGGGGAGTCAGGTGTCTAGTATATTCATGGATGTTGTGTGTTTCATAAAAAATGGTGGCCTTCAAGTTTTTGCGTCAGGACACAGGACATGAGGTCTTATTATGGTGGTTTGTTGTCTGATTATGGCAGGGCAGATGTTTCTTGTTTCCTCATAATTTTTCTGTGTACCCATGAGGTCTCTAATTGCTCGTAACTGTCCAGGATGTGGATTATGTGGTTTTTAGTTCTTTAACCTTTTCATAACCATCCTACCACCCCACACTTCCATATAGTCTTTAAAATAAAGGTTCATCAATGGTTCATTGTAGCATGTGGTTTCTGGATTCTCTGGTTTTCTAAAGCACTAGATTGTAAATTTTTTTGTTTTGTTCGTTTTGTGGAACTTTTTTTTTCTGTGACATCAAACCTTTTTATTTTTAAGAATGTGAATTTCCATTTTTTCCATTTAGATTCTCACTAGTGTTGCACATAGATAGATAAATCCTATTAATCATTGGAACAGGATTTCATCAAATGTCATACAATTTCAGGTGTGAACAAGTTCTATGATAACATCCAGGAAATGATTGGGTACAAGCCTTGTCTATGGTGGAAATTGTGCTGGGTTTTCTTCACCCCTCTGGTTGTTGCTGTAAGTAACCTCCTGTTTGTCTTGTTCAGAATAAAATGAGGTGTACAAGGCAATAACAGGTTGAATGACTATACATAACATGCATATACTATTCTTAATCATGCCGTTTTTTTTGTGCAACATTGTCTGTGACCCTTGAACTTTATTTTTTTAAATCTTTAAAAAAGTCACATCTTTTAAAAACGTACATCTCACAAATGAAATATCTGTCAGCTAGCGATGCTAACTGAGCAACTTGACAACCTAACAGCTAAGCTAAGGAGAAAAAAAACGTACGGTTGGTAAAATTACAGCCACTATCCTGCTACCTCTATTTGCGCTTTCATGGATCATTCTATGAAACAGGTGCCTTTTCCATTGTGAAAAGTGATTTGGACCACATTTATATAAGGTGTCTTTAACTGCTATGTACATATAGTACATAAAAATAGAATTAACTGTAAAATGCGGAATTTCACGGAATTTTTCAAATCAATGTACAGTATAAATGCAAAATTAATCAAATAAAAATTGTGATATGTCCTAGTGTGATAATTAAACCACAAAAGGCTGAGACTGAAATATTCAGTCTGCATGAACTGTGCGTTTAACTGCAAGCAAATGTGAGGAGCCGCTGCTTATAGACGAACTGCATCATTATCATCATGCGCATTCTGTGTGTATTAATGACAAACAGCAGAGCACTTTATTCAGTGTGAAGTGTGCAGCACATGCAGACTATATATTTATAATTATTATTTCATAATTCAATCACAGCCCCAAGCACATTAGCACATAAAGAAAACTGCTTTTCTGGAGTCATGTCTAGAAGGGATATCTCTCATGTCAAGTTCATGCACTTGTGCATATGTGATGGAGAGAATCAAAAACTTCAATAATATAATATAACATTATTACTAATATGGTGTAAAAAGCACCTCCCACACAGTGCGGCTGTTTGCACTCAAATAGTCTGGTGGAAACAAAGAAATTAAAGACAAACTGCACTCTCAAGTATTGCTGCAATGGCTTGGTGTGTAAAGATGGTATGGATGTGCTTTTTTCCATGCGGATGGCCAGTGTTCAAATCTGCCTTTTGACCAGTTTTCCCCATGATGTTTCATTCAATTAACCATGGTTAGTAATATTGTAGTGACCATGTTTCTTAGTTTTAATACAATTAACCATGGTTTTACAACAGTAATATGATGTTAACATATAAACATATTTAATTTTGTGTTTACTAATAAATACAATGTTGATACTATGGTTATTGTTGTAAAACCATGGTCAATTTTTGTAAGGGAAGGTTTGGGTTAGGTTAAGCGTATAGGTTGGTGTAGGGTGTCTGTGGGACTCTAAATAAACACATTAAACACACTGCAGTGATGCTCTGTATTTCATATTTAATTAGGGGTGCAAATAGCCTCTGCCTTATTATAAATATTATTATTATTATTATTATCAAGAAATCCGATATAGCATCCCATGTTTCTAGGATACAGTAATATTTTGACAGAAGTTCATGTTAAGGCACATATTACTTTAAATCTTACTGAGGTTTGGATGCAGTCACTGTTTTTTTAATCTAAAGTTGCATATGGGTGTAGTAGAACCCAGAGCCTCTAAAATAAGAGCTGTATTAATTACCACTAGACCATCAATAGAACTAATTGATATACTTTTCTCATGACCAACAGTAGCAGACACAGAGCTAAAGTTATAACATTTATTATGTAAAATATTTATTTTACAGCTTGAATTAGTAATCAAGAAGGTTTAATTTAAAGGTAAGGTAAAAGGTAAAATTTTTAAATAATCTTTTACGCACACACCTAATTGCTGTGCGACTTCCAACCAACACCGTGTAAGATTCTTGTGAGATTGACATGAGAGTAGACACGACCCTTTTCCAGAGGTGAGAAGTGAAGTCTTCAAAATAATCCGGTTTTTCGCAAAAGGCAAAATTAAAAGCTCCATTTAATGCGTGAAATTGAAAAAATGTGACAGAAATATATTACTTTTGTATAGTAAAATTTAATAATGTAGTAGTAATGTTAATAATATCATATCAATAATAATTACATTATATTTAAGCACTATCTCAAAGCAAGAGTTTCATCACTGCTTTCATTAATACTTTGATGCTGTACTGTGCAGCACTGTATTTGACAAAAAAAGAATAATTCAGTGTTGGGTTTTGGATTGTGCTGTGAAGATCAGTAAAGAAACACTCAGGGGTGGACTGGGAAGAGAAATTGGCCTGGGATTTTACATAGAAACTAGCCCAAAAGGGGGGGGGGAGACTGGATGCTGCCCTTTCATGCATATCGCTGCCCCATTCGGCATATCGGTTTTGTGGCCCATTCAGCTTATTACGGCCCATTCATGCCCGGTTCTGCGGCCAGTTGGCCCCTGATTGGCCCCAAAGTTTGTTGCCCAACAGGAAAACGTCTCGGATGGCGGGAACGAGACGTTGTGTCGATGAGTTGACACTAGGGGTCGCTCCTGCGGAGCCCAGACATCTCTGATCTTGAAAAAAGGCCAATGAGAATTGGCGTGTGGAATTTGCATGCCACTCCCCCGGACATACGGGTATACTAGGAGTGATGCTACAAATACACATCAGGTATCGCACTGAGGAGCCGAGCCAAAGACCCGGCGCTTTCAGCGGTTCAGTGTTGTGGCCGGAGGGACATAACGTCTCGTTCCCTCCATCAGAGCCTGGGGTGCTGAGTCTAGGGACATTGAAGCACTTACCTGGCTCCTTGTGACCGCTCCCGGAACAGCCTGGGATGGGGGAGGAAGAATTTCGTCCTCCTGGCCCGCGGAGACCGTCGGCTCGGGGGCAGGGTTGTGCCATGGCTGGGCGCGTGGAAGTGGGAGATCAGGTTCCAGGGCGCTGTACCTGCCAAAGAGAACCGGTGGCCGGCGGTCATGATAGCGACAGATGGGGAGACCGGAAATAGAGCCCGGGGGCTGAGGAAACAGCTCTTTTTTTGAAAATGTGGGTACGCCGAAATAAAATTCAAAAGGAAATAAGGATTCTCCACCCGCCCCTCCAGCGGGGGAGGGAGTGGTGTGCTTACTAGCTCCCATAGTGCAGTTTCCTAAGTCCCAGTGCTGCCCGTCTCAGGGGCGCTTCAAAGCCTTCTTCGAGGGGCGGGCTGTGGCGGGTGTTGGTGATGGCACCGCAGGGGGACGTGCTGGGCGACGAGCAGAGGGGGTGCGGGGCCTGTGGCTCCACCTGGGCAGGATGTGCTCTATAGCTTCCTCACCGTTGAGAACTGCCGGGCGAAGTCTCCAACGGTGTCGCCAAACAGCGCAATCTGGGAGATGGGGCATCAAGGAAACGTACCTTGTCAGCCTCTCGCGACTCGACCAGGTTGAACCAGAGGTGGCGCTCCTGGACCACCAAGGTGGACATCGCCTGCCCGAGAGACCTCCGTTGCCCGGAGGGCAAAGTCGGTCGCCGAGCGCAGCTCCTGCATTAGACCCTGGTCAGGACTACCCTCGTGTAGTTCTCCAAGTGCCTTGGCTTGGTGTACCTGCAGGAGTGCCATGGCATGCAAGGCGGAGTCGGCGTGCCCAGTGGCGCTGTAAACTTTAGCCATCAGAGACGATGTCAATCGCCGTGTAGCCCCTTGCCGCCCCACCGTCAAGGGTAGTGAGAGCGGAGGAGCTCACGGCTAGCGCACGGGCAGTAAAAGGTGCCTGCCAGGAGCGCGTGAGCTCCTCATGCACCTCCGGGAAGAAAGGAACGGGACGGAGCATGGCCGTGAGTGGCGCTCTGGCCCCAGAAACCAATCGTCGAGCCGTGAGGGTTCGGGGGGAGGCGGAAGATTCCACTCCAGCCTGACACTCACGGCTGCCCAGGCAAACATGGCTGTCAGCCATGACTGAGATGCCGCACCCGAGGGTGGGAGTCCAGCTGAGTCCTCAGCGTCAGACATGAGGAACCCGCTCTCTGATGCCGCGATCAAGATCTCATCGTCGTCAGGCGCTCCGAACGAGATTGCGGGTCCGCCGTGAAGCGAACCGGCAACCCCGCTCCAGCGCTCGGTTAGAACATACGAGCGTGACGGTGAGCAGGAGGTCCATGGGGTAATACCCGGCGGAAAGGCTCATATATATATATATATATATATATATATATATATATATATATATATATATATATATATATATATATGTATAAGGTAATATAAATATATATATAAACGAAGTCATTCACTCCGTGAGCTCTTTTTCTGCTGCTGAAGTGCCCAGGGGTGTGTGCTCAGCACAACGTAGTGTGCGAGGGGGAGAACCGCTGGAAAGCGCTGTAGAACCAACAGCTTGTAGAGATGAATGAAACGGCAGAGGAATTCAGCCCTGTGACTGCTCTCTTGGCTCCAAATATCTGATGTGTATTTGCAGCGTCACTCCTTTTATACCTGTATATCCGGGGGAGTGGCATGCAAATTCCACACGCCAATTCTCATTGGCCTTTTCTCAAAATCAGAGATGTCTGGGCTCTGAGGAGCGACCCCTAGTGTCAACTCATCGACACAATGTCGAGTGTGTGACAGACGGGGAATGCCAGATTACCAATCTAGCCCTGTAAGCACTATAAAATAATACGTTGTTGAAGTATGTTGAAAAATAATTGTTCTATTCTCATTTGCTAAACATTCTATGAATTAATTTGATTAGACAGTTTCGTTTTATAATAAAAAAAAGAAGAATAAAATGGAATTCAAAGAAAATAAAATAGAAAACTTGCAATTTGGGAAAAAAATCTAATGGATTTCAAAGGGCCCTTTTGTTGTTATATTTAACTGCATGTAATTGCATCTTTATTCAAAACAGCAAATAAAATTAAAATAAAAGAAATTATTGTTTTTGTTGATGTTTTTAGAAAAATGCCTGTGCATAACAACACATGCTAAAAATTATCAACAGCTATTCGTTGTTAAAGTCATTTTTTACACAAAATATAATGAGGGACACAAAAGATATCTGCTTTGTAGAATGACCCTTGTCCTTAATCTTAATTAAAGAGCTACTCAATATGATACAATGGTTTATTTATTTGGCCTTTAGGAACATGTATACCAGATAAATAGTGTACCTAAAGTAAATAAAAATATGGATTACAGCTTGGCTTAATACCTAGTATGTTTATTGTTCTTTCAACCTCACATTTATGTCCCATACACTCATGTTACCAAGTATCCCGTTCATGCCTTGTATTTAAACCTGATAAAAGTTGAATTGATGTTTTCAAAGTCTGGAGTTCTTCAATATAACTTTTCACAACAACTTGTAAAATAATTATTGTGATTATGTGAGAAAAGCAGTATTTTTAAACAAAGCCTCCCTACAGGGTGTGTTCCTCTTCAGTGCAGTGCAAATGGTTCCTCTTACAATGAACAACTACGTGTTCCCTGCATGGGGTCAGGGGGTGGGCTGGCTCATGGCCCTGTCCTCTATGGTCCTCATTCCCGGCTATATGGTCTACATGTTCCTCACCCTGAAGGGCACTTATAAGGAGGTAACTCTTTTCAATTTCATTCTGTAGTGCTCAAATTTAATCAGCAGACATCACTATCGTTAGTCCTGTTATTAATATTTCTTTTCACATCACATTTCTCTAATGCACTGTTGTTTTAGCTTTAAGTTTCAAAGATAAGAGTAGCCTATAGTTTAATAATTTATTATTAGATTACCAGGACTATGTTTACATGCTCAAGAATATTCTGATATTTGTCATGCAGTTACATGATTGCAATAAGCACATATAAGGAATACGGAATATACCTGTATTAATCTGATTTTGGCTGTAAATATTCATTTATCTGCACAAAGGTAATTCTGGGTGACATTTGATGCAGACAGTTGTGAAAATACAAGCTATTGAAGAAACAAATTTTCAGAGTGAGGAGACTCAAATTTTGACAAATATTTTGTATATATATATATATATATATATATATATATATATATATATATATATTTGAAATACAAATTGAAATATATTTATTGTACTGCAAAGAGTCTCATTTTTGCAATTCATTGCATTTGTTGTTGTTAAAGGTATAGTAGGAAAAGAATGTACATGTCTTCTTTTTTCTAAATATGCTGCTCACTATGCTACACTCAGTGCAACAAATAAACAGAATGCACATTTTTATAAAGAAGCGTTTATAAAAAGCTTCAGCGCATGTTTACGTAGAAAAACAATTGGAAACCAGCGCATACGCATGCAAAGCATGTGTAAACAGCTCTATACTTCAAAAACTGTCAGGTTTGGGTCGTGTTGCAGACCTCTATTACAAATGTAAAATAACTGAATATTTATTTTGATATTCGAATACAGGCATGTTGAACAGTTAACCGAATAACAACTATCTGTGCACATGTTTAATATAAGTATATCTGTGCTGCTTGTGTTGGCTCATTTCAGCGCATCAGGATAATGCTGCAGCCTCCTGCAGTGAGACGTGCTCAGGAGAATGGGCCAGAGCAACAGCAACAGCAGCTGCAGTCACAGCCACAACAACCAGAGCAATCACTGCAGCAGCAGCAATCATCCCAACAACCGCAGCCACCAGACCAAGCACCACAGCAACCGCAATCACCACAGCAACCGCAACAGCCGCAGCAGCAATCACCACAGCAACCGCAACAGCCGCAGCAGCAATCGCCACAGCAGCCGGAACAAACGCAGCAACCACAACAGCCGCTGCAACCGCAGATGCCATCTCAGCCACAGGCACAGGCTGATCATTCTTCTCCACCTTACCCTGGCAGTGATGCCAACGTGTAAAAGCAGTGTAGGTGAACCTCAGCAGAGAGCAATCAAAGATTAACAACACAGAGGACTTCCATGTTTATACAGTAATAGAATCATCTACCTCCAGGGGTCATACATAATAATCAACAATAATTAAAAAAAAAGTGAAAAAAAAAAAAACACAAAAAAATTTTGCATTTGGAAAACTTACACCTAAATCTGTAAACTTCCCAAATGCAAAGCAAAGAGTGTCCATGTTAAAAATGACTTATATACTATGTATTATGTGAATCTGTCTCTACTAAGGTTATACTGTGAGTTAGATTTAAGGACAGTGCACTGCTTCTCAATGCATAAGCTATATCTGTGAGATGTGATAGACTGTTTCCATGTTGCGTTGGGGACTAAAGCTCAGAGGGCACACAAGCATCAAAGAGAAAAAGGGCGAGATTACGTTACATTCTGGGTCATTTGGAAGAACCAAGATGTATCAAGCAAGCCCTGTGCCTGAAGCACAACAAATTTTCAATGCCCTTGGGTGACCCATGTGTTGTTTTATATTTTTGTTGAGAGAGACTGTTCCTATTTTTTTTTTTCTGAGAGAAAAAAAGAGAAAAAATGTGTCTGTGACTGAAACATTTTTAGAATTATTTTTAGAGTTCTTTGTACTTCAATGTTGTGACCAAGGACCAAAATCATAGACTAAAGCAAAAACTAATCTATGCCAGGCAGAGTGTAGTTTGTAAAGCACAGGGTACAAAAAATACAAGAAAATAGGAAAAAGCAAAACACAGGGTGAACCTTTTTGCTGTCAAGTACAGACTTTTGACGAGTACTGTCAATTCAGAGTCCTGTTTACATGCCCCCTCAGGAATATAATAAAGAATCAAATCTCAGATATGTATCTGACCCATAGTGCATATCCTTAAGCCTGTGATACACTGATCAATGTTCAGCTGTATTTGAATGACCATCAGTTAATTCATGTGCCAAATGTTGAATCAGTGCAGTACTTAGAAGGAGAAAACAAAATAGCTGTTACTAGCTACTTAATAGTTTACACTACTAGATTGTGCCATACTTTCTTGGAAAAGTATATATTACATTCTCTTGATATTTTAAAAAAAATAAGTAGCACATACAAAAAAATATTTAGGGATTTTGCCCCCCATAACAAAACAAAAGCACAAGACTGCTCTGGTTGGGCAATGGTGTGGCGACAGTTTGCATCAAAGGCAGCTACATGTGAAAAAGCATTTGGTCATCTTAAACATGTTTACTAAAGGGAGATAAGTACCTACATAAAATGTGAAATTGCTATGCCCTGTGAATTTTGTACAAAATTACTTTACTGCAGTTTTATCTGGAACATTATTGTAAAATTGTATTGTGTAAAACATGTAACCGTGAATGTCGGTATTCCATTAATAGGTTCTTGTCTAAATGTCAAAATATTTGAAAAACAATTGCTGTTTTCTGCAATAATATTTTGTTCTCTGAAACCGAAGCACATATCTTATGGAAATAATGAGAAGTGAGTGATGATGATGATGATGATGATGATTATAAAAAGTATTATAAAACAAATAGAATTTATGTCTCGTAAGAAAAAATATTGTTTTGTATATTTTTAACTGTTACACTGCTGAAAACAAATTATACATAGGACATGTATTTAAATGGTGTAATATCAAAAAAGCACGATTGTTATGTAAAATGTATGAATAAACAGAAATATTCGTAGTCTACAATGTGTGCTTTGAATTTCAGTGTTCACTATAGAAGCCGTTTAATATAAGTCTGTGTTACAATGACAAGCTAATTCTTTTTCAAACAGCACCTGTCTTAAATGTCCAGTGCAAATAAAGACATCAAAGATTGCACTATAACAACAAATAAGTTGTAATTAACTGGGCTGAAATAATAAACATGTTTAAGATGCACAGATCCTATGAATGGGCAAAGCAATGAGACAGGTCATCTCCTGCTCTTTCTGTTGTATTATTCATATTCTGCAGTTGCTCGTCATACTGCAGATAGTCCCTTGAGTAATAATCAAAGAAAAGAAAGGATATAAAAATACATATGCAGTTCGTCAGGAACTGGCATAGAGTATACAAAAAAGGCAACTTAAAAGGAGACTATTACTAAGAAATACATTTTTAAAAGTAAGCACTGTGTATTAGGTACTCTTTGCATTTTAATATCTAATGTAAGTCAATAAGATTTATGTAATATCAATAACACATTTGTTCTGTTGAATCTAAATAGATGAATGAGATATGGAAACTGTTGTTCTCGTTATGTCTGACCCACTACAAAGGATTGTTGCCTTATACGCCCTTCAAGTGCTATCTGAATTATCGAAATACGAGTTTCCCTCTCATAATTACGACTGGGAAACTCTGATATAATTTTTATTCCAGAGTTTCCGAGTTGGGAAGAGACGTACACTTTCAACATGGCAGACGAGAGTACGGTTTCTGTAGTGAATGACAGCAAGTTTTATACATTTTTCTAAATTTAAGCTTTTTGTAAGCGCTTGCCATTTCCATCATATACATTTCTATATATCATCAACCATTTGATGCATGTTGTACATTTTTTCCTGTGTGAAAATAGCTTGTATTTGACCAAAATCCCATTATCGTCAGCAAGCTGACTGAGTTTTATGTATTATGGTGACAAAATAACATTTCCTCAAGAAATATGCATGAACGTACCTGGCGTCATCCATGTTTCCTGTTTTTTCCAACAACAAATCACTTGAACGCGACTAACTCATAATTACCACTTCAGAAGTAGGAAGCAGGAAAATTCCGACAGCAGATGAAGGCAGCATTAATTGGGAAAACAGAAGATTGGTGGTAAAAACAAGGAATACAATAAAAGTTACAAGAATTATGTAAGTTTGTTTGATTTATGTGGTTGTAAAAAGGTGATATCCACATTTGTGTATCAATCGTCTGTTTGAGGTTCATGTCCAAAATTGTAATGGATGTGAAATGTGGCCAAGCTTAGTAATACAGTATAAAAACCAGCCAAAAGATCCGAATTTGGGTATAGCAGAAGGGTATAGTTGGGTAGTAATTAAATTATATAATTTAATTGAAACCCGCGATAAATAGTATTGTTTAACCACCCGTTTCTTTTATATTTTCTTCACCACAAGTAGCTGTTATTGACTAAATCAATGCTGTTACCTCTGAACTGTTTTCACTTTTGTCAGACAATTGTAATGTAATGCTGTTTGAATAAGATATCCTGCATATCTGTCTTTATCTACAATGCATAGCTTTATTCGTTGAGCATAGCAAAGTTCCGTCATGGTTTAGGGTTTGTTCACAGTACATGCAATTCTGGTTATTTTTTTCAACACTCTTATTTTTCAAGTGATGAAATGGACACCAGAGAATCATTTATTGTGAGAAGTGCCTTTGTTTAAAGACTGACATTCCTTTCGTGCATCCTCCATAACAAATAAAGAGCTGATCCGACAGCCTAAACTGACTGTGCACTCGACAATTGTATGCAATGCCCTCACCGGGAATAACATATGCATAGATTGCTCTTCATCTGAATGAAATGGTGGGGGAAAGAAGGCTTGTAAACAAACCACCTGAGCAATGAAGGGCATTGATAAAAACCTTTTAGCCATCATTAAACATTCTAGAAAATAGCCTTTTCTAGGTTTAATGATGGCTTTTGACAGATCTGGACCAAACTCAAGGCATGGGCTGTCAGTCGACAGCACCGCATGTCACCCACCCATTTAAATGAGACCAAAGCCAATAGGAGTGCGAACTTTAAGAATAGCACCTACAGCTCAACAGATTTCAGTGGCTTGAGTTTGCTCAGGGAGTTTGTGAGTGCCTTCAGCACCAGATTCAAGTCCCAAGTCAAGAACCATAGCAGGATAAAGGGGTTTCAAATGCCTCGCTCCCCTAAGGAACTGTATGACTAGATTATGCTTTCCTATCGAAGAGCCAGCCTCCAGGGTGTGATATGTTGAGATAGTCACTACATAAAGCTTGAGCATTGACATGGTAAGACCAGTATCCAGCCGCTCTTGAATGAATGTTAAAATCTAAGCTATGGGGCAATTCACTGTGTTTTTACCACGTGAAGCGCACCAATTTGCAAACACACACCATTTAACTGCATAGAGACGTCTCACGGACATTGCTCTAGAATGGTATTCATCACCAACTGAGCCAATTCTGGCTCATCTTATGTGCTCCGTTCAGGGGCCACACGTGTAAGTTCCACAGCGCTGGCTGGGGATGCCAAATCGTGCCCTGTTTCTGAGAGAGAAGGTCTATCCTCAGCGGTTTCCCACGGAGGGCTGTCTAGTATTTCTATCATCTCTGGAAACCAGGACTGATTGGGCCATTTTGTTGCAATTAACATAACTGTTTCCATGTCCTCTCTGACATTACTGATAACAGAATAGAGGAGCACCAGGGGAAATGCATACTTGTGTTTTGCCGGCCATTTGTGAGCCAACGTGTCCACGCCCAGTGGGGCTTGGGACATGGAGTACAAGAGGAGACAGTGGGCTTTCTCTGTGGAGGCGAAAAGGTTGAGTTCCGCTTTGCCAAATCTTTCCCAAATCCTCATCACTTTTTAATCAAATCACTTTATTGTCACACGACCATATGAACAAGTGCAACAGTGGGTGAAAGTCTTGTGTGCAGTTCCGAGCAACATAGCAGTCATGACAGTGACGAGACACATACCAATTTTACAATAAACAACATATTTACACAACACAATTTACATATCAAATGTACACATAATTACACAACACAATAATAATATACAATTGTGGCAGCGGAGGCGTGGTCAAGTGTCCGTCTGGAGAGAGAAAGTGCGATAAGTGTGCTTACACCTGAGCTAAATTATGCCTAACACCTGTTTCTGATTACAGTGAACACGGAGAGAGCGACATAAGAGGGGGACATAGCTAGCAGAGACCTGGAAGCCGACAGTGCATACATGTTGTTTTTGTTTGTGTAAAGTGAAGAAAATAAACCTACCTCAAATCTGCTTTGCTGCCTGCTGACTCCTCCATTGCCCGAACAAAGAGCGTTATAACAAAGTACAGTAAACTATACACACACAATATAGAATACACATACAATAAAAATTTTAATAAAAAGTATATTTAAAATATACATACAGTAGTTGTATTGTGACGAGAATATAATTATGACAGTCCAGTGTGAGATAATAAGATCAATAAAGTGCAGTGCTGATGTATATTAATCGTGAGAGATCAAGTGTTCAAAAGTCTGATTGCTTGAGGGAAGAAACCGTCATGTAGTCGGCTGGTGCGGGTCCTGATCAAGTCGAGTCAAGTCAAGTGGTTTTTTTATTGTCGTTTCAACCATATACAGTTAGTACAGTACACAGCAAAACGAGACTCACCACATGAGACAACACAACGAAATAAAATACCTATATATAAAAAAAAAAAAAAAACCTACATATACCCATATAAAGTGCACGTGCAAACATGTGCAAAAAGTACAGGACAGTACAACAAATTTCTGACAATGAACAGGACAATAGACAGTGCAGCGCCGACCAGTACTCAGTAGTGCAAAAAGATGACAGTTTCTAAAAATGTAAACATAACATACTATGAGATAATGTTCTATGCACATAGCAGTTATTGAGGTAGCAGTGCAAAAAGATGACAGTTTCTAAAAATGTAAACATAACATACTATGAGATAATGTTCTATGCACATAGCAGTTATTGAGGTAGCAGACAGTTATAAAGTGACAGTAATTAAAGTGCAACTCAGGACACGTGTGTGTCAAACCAGTCTCTGAGTATTGAGGAGTCTGATGGCTTGGGGGAAGAAGCTGTTACACAGTCTGGCCGTGAGGGCCTGAATGCTTCGGTACCTCTTGCCAGACGGGAGGAGGGTAAAGAGTTTGTGTGAGGGGTGTGTGGGGTCAGTCCACAATGCTGGTTGCTTTGTGGATACAGTGTTTTTTGTAAATGTCTTTGATGGAGGGAAGAGAGACCCCAATGATCTTCTCAGCTGTCCTCACTATCCTCTGCAGGGCTTTGCGGTCCGAAACGGTGCAAGTCCCAAACCAGGCCGTGATGCAGCTGCTCAGGATGCTCTCAATAGTCCCTCTATAGAATGTAATGAGGATGGGGGGTGGGAGATGTGCTTTCCTCAGCCTTCGAAGAAAGTAGAGACGCTGCTGGGCTTTCTTGGTGATACAGCTGGTGTTGAGGGACCAGGTGAGGTTCTCCGCCAAGTGAACACCAAGGAATTTGGTGCTTTTGACGATCTCCACAGAGGAGCCGTCGATGTTCAGCGGAGTGTGTTCACCTTGTGCTCTCCTAAAGTCAACAACCATCTCTTTTGTTTTGTCGACATTCAGGGACAGGTTGTTGGCTCTACACCAGTTCGTCAGCCGCTGCACCTCCTCTCTGTATGCTGACTCGTCGTTCTTGCTGATGAGACCCACCACGGTCGTGTCATCGGCGAACTTGATGATGTGGTTCGAGCTGTGCATTGCTGCACAGTCGTGAGTCAGCAGAGTGAACAGCAGTGGACTGAGCACACAGCCCTGGGGGCCCCAGTGCTCAGTGTGGTGGTGGTGGAGATGCTGTTCCCGATCCGGACTGACTGAGGTCTCCCAGTCAGGAAGTCCAGGATCCAGTTGCAGAGGGAGGTGTCCAGGCCCAGCAGGTTCAGCTTTCCAATCAGGTGCTGGGGAATGATTGTGTTGAATGCTGAGCTGAAATCTATGAACAGCATTCAAACGTATGAGTCCTTATTGTCTAGGTGGGTGAGGGCCAGATGGAGGGTTGTGGTGATGGCATCGTCCGTTGAACGGTTTGAACGATCACGCAAACTGCAGTGGGTCTAGTGAGGGGGCAGCTGGGTCTTAATCTGCCTCATGACGAGCCTCTCAAAGCACTTCATGATGATGGGTGTAAGTGCGACGGGACGGTAGTCGTTGAGGCAGGACACTGAAGACTTCTTTGGCATGGGGATGATGGTGGTGGCCTTGAAGCACGTTGGAACGATGGCACTGCTCAGAGAGATGTTGAAGATGTCGGTAAGAACATCTGATAGCTGGTCTGCACATCCTCTGAGCACTCTGCCAGGAATGTTGTCTGGTCCAGCAGCCTTCCGTGGGTTGACTCTACGTAGAGTTTTCCTCACATCTGCCGTGGTAAGACAGAGCACCTGGTCGTTGGGAGGAGGGGTGGACTTCCTCGCCATCACGTCGTTCTGCACTTCAAACCGAGCATAGAAGTCGTTCAGCGCATCTGGAAGGGAGGCATCTTTGTCACAGGCAACTGATGTTGTCCTGTAGTTGGTGATGGCCTGGATGCCCTGCCACATGCGGCGCGTGTCACCGCTGTCCTGGAAGTGACTGTGTGTGTGTCTGGGCGTGTGCGTGCTATGCCTCTCTGATTGCCCGTGACAGTTTGGCCCTAGCTGTTCTTAGGGCTGCCTTATCGCCTCCTCTGAAGACGGAGTCTCGGAACCTCAGCAGCGTGCGCACCTCCGCAGTCATCCACGGCTTCTGGTTGGAGCGTGTGGTGATGGTCTTGGAGAAAGTGACATCATCAATGCACTTGCTGATGTAGCTGGTCACTGATGCTGTGTATTCCTCCAAGTTGGTAGAATCGCCATATGTTGCAGCCTCCCTGAACATGTGCCAGTCAGTACACTCAAAACAGTCCTGAAGAGCAGAGATGGCTCCTGCTGGCCAGGTTTTCACCTGCTTCTGAAGCGGTTTTGTGCGTCTGACGAGCGGTCTGTATGCTGGAATTAACATAACAGAGATGTGGTCTGAGTAGCCGAGGTGGGGCGGGGCTCCGCCCGCACGCGCCTGGGATGTTTGTGTAAACAAGATCAAGCCGTTCGCCCTCTCGTTGCAAAGTCCACATACTGATGGAATTTAGGGAGCACTGTCTTGAGATTTGCATGGTTGAAATCTCCGCGACAATAAACAGTCCGTCGGGGTGAGCGTTCTGCAGTTCAGCTCATAGCCCCATACAGTTCACAGAGCGCTTCCTTAGCGTTAGCTGGGGGAATGTAAACTCTGGTTATGCAAACAGTGGTGAATTCCGTGGTAGATAAAAAGGTCTGCATCTAACAGTCACAAGCTCCAACAGCGATGAACAGTAACTAGAGACTAGCATAGAGTTCTTGCACCATTCCGTGTTGATGTAAACACACAAGCCACCACCGCGAGCCTTACCGCAGAGAGCTGTATTTCTGTCGGCACGAAACGAGGCGAGCCCGTCTAGCTGAATGGCGGCATCCGAACTCTGTCGCTGAGCCACGTCTCGGAAAACAAAGACGCAGCAGTCTCTAAACTCACGCCGCGTAGCCTGCTGGAGTCGGGTATAGTCCAGTTTATTGTCCAGGGAGCAAACATTTGAGAGCAGGATAGACGGGAGAGCCGGCCGGCTAGGGTTTGTTTTAGCCTAGCATGGACCCCGCCCTCTTTCCGCGCTTCGCTCTCGCACACCGCTTACGACGTCCTCTCCCCCAGCCACCGGCATCAGGTGACGCCGAGGGCTGGAGGCCTGGTCTCTGCAGCAAGCCGAGTATGCGTAGCGCCTCCTGCAGGTCATCATGCAGCTTGGTTTTTGCATGAGTCTTATATTTCAGTAGTGTCTGGCGATGGTAGACACGAACACCGGTTGCTCCGATGTCCATGTGTTGCAAAAGTCTGGCTTTTTTAACAAAAATACCACCATTGTGGATCCAGAGTGGCCGCTGCGTGCTACCGTGCCGCCATCTTGGATCATCTTGGCCAGTCAGAATGTTCTCTGATGCTGCGATACCACCTGCAATGCCTGATGGTAGCAGTGAGAGCAGCCCATTGCTCGGGTGGCTGGATTCTCTGATGATCCTCTGATCTTTTTTCACACACCGCCTGGTATATATGTCCTGGAGGGAGGGAAGCTCACCTCCGATGATGTGTCTGGCAGTCGCACCACCCTTTACAGGGCTTTGCGGTTGAGGGCAGTGCTGTTGCCATACCAGGTGGTGATGCAGCCAGTCAGAATGTTCTCTACAGTGCTGGTGTTGAACCGTATGAGGATGTGGTGGTTCATTACAAGCTTCCTCAGCCGTCTCATGAAGAAGAGGTGCTGGTGAGCCTTCTTCACAATGTGGACGGACCATGTGTGTTCCTCAGTGATGTGGACACAGAGGAACTTGAAGCTGCTGACTCTCTCCACTAGTGCTCCATTAATGGTGATGGGGCTGTGTCCTCTGTCGTTTCTCCTGAAGTCCACTACAAGCTCCTTGGTCTTACTGACATTGAAGGAGATGTTGTGCTGCTGACACCAGCGTGTCAGAATGTGCACCTCCTCTCTGTAGTTTCATCATTGTCAGTGATCAGATCTACCACCGTTGTATTGTCAGCAAACTTAATGATGGCATTGGAGCTATGTGTTGCCACACAATCTTGTGTGTACAGGGAATACAGGAGTGGACTGAGAACACAGCCCTGCAGGGCTCCAGTGTTGACGGTCAGTGATGAGGAGATGTTGCTGCCCATTCTAACCACCTGACGTCTGCCTGATAGGAAGTCCAGGATCCAGCTGCACAGCGAGCTGTTTAAGTCCAGAGCCCAGTGTTTCACATCAAGCTTGGAGGGCGCTATGGTGTTGAATGCTGAGCTGTAGTCTACAAACAGCATTCTCACATATGTGTTCCTTTTTTCCAGGTGGGAGAGAGCAGTGTGTATTGTAGATGCAATGGCATCATCAGTGGAGCGGTTGTTGCTGTAGGAAAACTGCAATGGTTCTAGTGAGGGGGGCAGCACAGAGCAGATGTAATCTCTGATTTGCCTCTCAAAGCATTTGCTGATGATGGGGGTCAGAGCAACAGGATGGAAGTCATTTAAACAAGTGATTTTTGATTGGTGGCACAATGGTGGATGATTGAAGCATGTGGGGACTACAGAAAAGGAGAGGGACAGGTTGAAAATGTCAGTGAAAACACCAGCCAGTTGGTTCGCGCTCGATCTGATGACGCATTCAATAGTGCCTCTGATTGGGCTAGTTTAAGGAATGATATCTCCATTCACCTGCTGATGACAAAATTCAGACTGCCTGGTACATGTTTCTCATGCAATGAGAGGAGATGATGTCCGCTCCATTGGAGTCCGCCCTGGAGATTTAGATACTCCATTACTGTTATGTTTACAAACGAAGGTCCGAAAGTCTGGTGTCCATCGTACACCGCACCCCAAACTATGTTGGATGCATCTGTGGTCACCAATTTTCTTCTGAAAATTTTACCCAGCATAACACCCTATTAGTAGAAGGCCAGCATTGTCCCGGTTTTTCTTTCTGTGCGTTTTTCGTGCTGAGATGACAGGTGCTTGCTTTTGTCGCTTTTGGCTGCACTGGGGCAGCGAGAGATGGATTCTTTGCAGGGCGCTGACCAGAATTATATCAGAAGCGTTGAGGTAAAGGGAAAGTGCTACTTTGCTTTGGAGAAAATGTTTCACTGCTTGAGACTGCTTTTACATTGCGATGAAGCACCCTAAAAAGCTTTCCATATGGTTGCCTAAGACACCGTAGGGCAACACAAGGGTGTCAAGGAGGGTGGCTTTCTCTGCATCACACATCTCTGTGAGAGTTAGCCAAATATGCCAGTCCAGAACCCCCAGGCTGCTCATCGCTTTGCCGATGGCCTTGCTCATCCATTTGTTTGAGGAGCTTAGCTTAAAAATCTGGAGCACCGACATGCTGTGGAGTGTTGAACCAGCTTGGCCTTCTGCTGTACAAGCTCTTCCAGCCAGTGCGAACATCGACACGGCTTGGAGGGGTGGGCGGGGTGGGATTTCCATCCCGTGGCAGCATTATGGTAGAGGTGAGCTGCGACCATCTGTTCCACTGGGGGAAGCTTTGAGTAGCCTTTTTCCTCTGTGTGTTCCACTTTAGTGAGGACCTTATCATCTCCAACCTGACTGCGAGAAAATTACGGCACATGCCAGGTCTTTGTGAGCTCTGTGTGGACCTCAGGGAAGAATGGTGCACTCCTCTGTGCACTTGGTCTGTTGACGGTGGCCGGTGTGCAGATAACTTTCATCCAGGTGAGACTTTTCTGGCTCTTCTGGAGGGGACCACTAAAGACCGAGCTCTTAAACCACTCTTTCAAGAACGTGAAGAAGCTCCTTGTTCGATTTTTTAATGGACACACTGCAGTGCTCACAGCTTCACAATACGAACTCTACAGCTTCACAATAATAACTGTTCAGGCCCCAGACTCTCTCTCCCCTGACTGCTGGTGGTGTCGGTGGTTTTATCCGCTCTTCCCGCACTCACTGGAATTGGAGACAGGTGTTAGACATAATTTAGCTCAAGTGTAACTGCCCTTACCGCTTTCTTTCTCTCCAGACGGGCACTTGACCAAGCCCCTGCTGCCACATACCCCCACCGCCCGTCTCACGCATAGTATCCTTCATGTGGTGAAGCCATTGGAGTGGGGTGTGATCTGAGAAGAGGGTGAAAGCCCACCCCAGCAGGTAGTCCTTGAGGGTGAGGACCGCTCACTTGATGGCCAGACACTCTTTTTCCACGGTGCTGTATTTTGTTTCCCTCAGGGAGAGCTTACAGCTGATGCACATCACCGGCCACTCCTCCCCCTCCCCCACCTGCAAAATTATGTGTCTGTCTGTAATAGAAAAGGGAGAGAGAAATTAGGTGTATGCCAAAGTGGCCCCCACAAAGTGCGGCTTTAACCTGCGTGAACGCCTGTTGGCACTGCTCTGTCCACTGGACCAGGTCTGGAGCCCCCTTTTTAGTGAGATCAGTCAGCGGGCTGGTGATGTCCGAATAATTAGGTACAAACCTCCTGTAATAGCCAGTAAGCCCCAGGAACTGTCTAACCCTCTTTTTGGTCTTGGGTCTCGGGCAGGTCGCAATCACTTCAGTCTTGTCAATTTGGGGATGCACATGCCCATGACCCAAGTGGAACCCCAGATACCATACCTCCACCCACCCAATCGTATACTTCTTGGGGTTTGCTGTGAGCTCCGTCCGCCGCAGTGATCTCAGGACCACTCTTAGATGCTGCATGTGCCACTGCCAATCATTGCTATAAATGATAATATCATCTAAATAGGCAGCGGCGTAAGCTGTATGCGGTCTGAGGATTTGGTCCATGAGACGCTGAAATGTAGCCTGGGCCCAAAACAAACCAAACGGAAGTGTCACAAATTGGTGCAATCCAAACGGCATGGAGAAGGCTGTTTTTTCATGGGAAATTGGTGTCAAGGGGATCTGCCAATAATCCTTTGTCAAATGCAATGTCGAATAAAATCGAGCAATACATAACCGATTGAGCAACTCATCAACACGGGCATCGAGTATGCATCAAATTTAGGACTGTGGCAGCGGGGGCGTGGTCAAGTGCTATCTGGGAGAGAAAGCGGTAAGGGCGCTTGCACCTGAGCTAAATTATGTCTAACACCTGTCATTAATTTCAGTGAGCATGGGCAGAGCGGCATAAAATTGGGCACAGAACCTCCAGTTAGGGAGAAGGGAAACACGTGCCAGTCTAGTGTTGGCATGATATGAGAGAGTCAGAGATCTGCTGTTGTGCGGGAAAAACTATTGGGTTGTTGAAGCTGTAAAGTGCCGGAGATTATTAATTAAAGCTGTACCTGTGAGCCTGAAGTTTGTTACACTGACCCACGTTGACTTTTCTATAATCCACACAGAACCGTACAGACCCATCGCTCTTAGGAACTAGACCAGTCGCTGTGGGATTCCTCTATTAACCCCATATCAAGCATCGTATCCAATTCTTCCCTAATCATATTCTTTTTGTGTTCAAGCAAGCGATAGGGACGGCTATGTACCACCACTCCTGGCTTGGTCTCGATGTGGTGCTGGATGAGGTTTGTACGACCCGGTAGAGGGGATAACACTTCTGCAAACTCTTGTTGCAACTTGGCCACTCCTGCGAGCTGATACTGTGAGAGGTGGCCTCTACAAGTGATCGGGGTGATATGAGTAGATTTTGTGTTTACCTCCGGGCCGAGCTCCACCCTCTCTGGAACTACCATTGCCAATGTCACAGGGACCGCCTCCCTCCATAATTTCAGGAGGTTGAGGTGATATATTTGACGTGCGCCCCCTCAATCGGTTCGCTTTACCTCATAATAGAGTTCCCCCACTCGTCGTGTGACCTCAAAGGGTCTTTGCCACTTGCCGAGTAATTTAGAGCTCGATATGAGGAGTAATACGAGTACCTTATCTCCCGGTGAAAATTCCCGTAGTCGAGTTCCCCTGTTATACAGTCGGCTCTGCTGTTCTTGAGCTTGGAGCAAATTCTCCTGTGTTAGTTGCCCCCAAGGTGTGGAGTTTTTCTCTAAGATCAAGAACGTACTGAATTCCATTCTTGCTATCTGAAGGTCCCTCCTCCCAAGCTTCGTGGATGATGTCAAGCACCCCACGCGGGCGCCTCCCATCCAGTAGCTAGAATGGGGAAAAGCCGGTAGAGGCTTGCGGGAAATCTCGTACTGCAAATAACAGAGGGTTGAGCCATTTATCCCAATTTCTAGCATCCTCATGCACGAACTTATGAATCATATTTTTGAGGGTTTTATTAAAGTGGCTCCACCAGGCCATCTGTCTGCAGATGGTAAATGCTGGTGCGAATCGATTTAATAGTTCATAGAGCTCGTGTAGTGTCCGTGACATGGGACTCAGCACTTTCGGAATCCCCACCCGGGAGATTATTTTGAAGAGTGCCTCCGTAACACTACATGCTGATATGCTGCTCAGAGGCACTGCTTCTGGATATTGTGTTGCATAGTCCACTAGGACTAATACAAAGCAATGTCTGCGTGCTGTCCGCTCTAATGGCCCGACAAGGTCCATGCCAATTCTCTCAAAGCGGACCTCGATCAGTGGGAGGGGGTGCAATGGAGCTTTTGGGGTGGCAGGTGGACTTACCAGCTGACATTCACGGCAAGCCGCACGTTGCTACCAATGCCCGGCCAATAAAAACGGACTATTAAGCGGTTCAGTGGCTTTCTTTCCCCTAGGTGAACTACCATCGGATTATAGTGAGAAAACCATTTTCCAGCGGCTCTGCGGCATTAACTCCTGCGTCACTCTATACAACCAAAATTACTACAGATTACTCTCACTTGGTTGAAGGCATGCTTGAGGGTTTTGTCTCGTGACTGCTCCAAAGGGAAATCCTGTTTGGGAACTCCCCTGAGGATGGAAGGGGCCGCAGCCTCTTCCCCCCTCATGTCATCATGACGTGGAGCAGCCGAAGACCGCCCGGCTCTTCCGACCCTCGGGTACGCTACCAAATGGTCCTCCGCACGCTGGACAGCTTCCTCCAGCGATGCCGGGCGGTGGCACTGGACCAATTCCGCTGTCCCCTTTGGCAGTCCACTAACCAACTGCTCCAGTACTCAACTCAACTTAACTCAATTTTATTTATAGAGCACTTTCAAAAACCACACTGGGTACCAAAGTGCTAAATAAAATCACATACATACAGCTTAAGAATGAGACAAGCATTTAAAACCAATAAAAACAGGATAAGATAAAACTGACCTAGTACAATTTATAATGCAATTAATTAAAAGCTAGGGAAAATAAATACGTTTTTAAGGCCCCCTGGAAAGAGAATAGAGACGGAGATGATTTTATGACCAATGGAACCTCATTCCAAAGTCTAGGGGCTGCCACCGCAAAAGCTCTATCACCTTGAGTTTTTAGGCGAGATTGAGGAACTGACAGACACAGCTGATCACCAGAGAGGAGAGACCTTGAAGGTTGATGCAAGCTTATTAAAGCAGAGATGTACTCTGGTGCAAGACCATGAAGAGCCTTAAATACATACAGCAACACTTTGTACTTGATTCTGTATTGGATCGGTAACCAATGTAGTGAAATCAATACTGGGGTAATATGCTCTCTTTTCCTTGTTCCAGTTAAAAGCCTAGCAGCTGAATTCTGGACCAGCTGCAGGCGAGAGAGAGAGAGGCCTGACTCACAACCAGATACAAAGCATTACAATAGTCCAATAGAGTAGACACAAAGGCATGCACAACCTTCTCCAAATCATCAAAAGAAAGGATAGACTTCAACTTTGCTATAGATCTAAGATAGAAAAAAAAACATTTTTAACGACAGCATTTATTTGTCGATCAAAATTTAGCTCAGTTTTTTTACATAGGGAAGTTTTTTCCCTGGTCGCAGTGACAAAATGTTATCTAAATTTATCTCACTTCCCCTTTGACCAAAAACAATAAACTTATCCTCATTTAATTGAAGAAAGTTGTTTGCCAGCGAACACTTCACATCAGCCATGCAATTATGCAGAGACTCAAAAGAGGGGTGCTTCCCATGTTTAATAGGAAAGTAAAGTTGAGAGTCATCAGCATACAGATGGTAGTGTATGCCATGCTTATCAAAGATCTTTCCTAATGGAAGCATGTAGAGGGAGAATAAAACGGGTCCCAAAATGGAGCCCTGAGGGACCCCACATGTCAAAGGAACAACTGATGAAGAAGAGTTCTCTAAACAGACTGAAATTGTTCTACCCTTCAGATATGAAGAGACCCAATCCAAGGCTAACCCCTGAAGACCAACCTGGTCTCATGAATGTCATGATCGACTGTATCGAAAGTGGCACTAAGATCCAGTAGCAGAAGACCAACAGGACTACCAGAATCCACACCTAATAAAATACAATTTAAAACTCTCAACAGAGCTGATTCTGTACTATGACCAGCTCTGAAACCTGACTGAAATTTATCGAGCAAATTATTGATAGCTAAAAGATAATTTAATTGTGCAAGCACCATCTTCTGTAATATTTTTGACATAAAGGATAATTTTAATATTTTTATTTTATTTATTTATTAGTTTATTTGTCAGGGACCATGCACAGTTCAAGCCCTGTACCAGAGTTAGCTATACGGCTAATTTACATCTGTGGTCCCTGGGCAAGGAAAAGTAAAAAGACAACATAAACACACAGTACTTACATAAAAACCAGAATACAAATATACAATATATAAAAAAAGTCAATGATCACATATCTGATTCGTCTTCAGCCAAGTCTTTACGGACATTTTAAAACTGCTAAGGCTTGCACAATCTCTAATATAATGCGGGATTAAGTTCCACTTTTCAACCACTGCAAATGAAAAAGCTGATTATCCAAATGTAGTTTTCCTAAATTGAGTGTAACAGTCACCTCTCACAGAGGCCCTGGTGACCCTTACATTATCTCTGCAAAATGACACACATTGTTTGAGTGGGGGTGGTGCAAGATCATGTATCAATTTATACATCAGGCACATGTCAGCAAAGCTTAAAAAACTGTCAAAGGTTAATAAGTTGTATTTTTTTATAATGATACAATGGTGGGAGTTTCTCGTTTTTTTTATCCAACACTTTCACCGCTTGTTTGTAAAGGGTACATAAGGGTTGTACCGTAATCCCACCCGCCTGTGACCAGCTTGTAGAACAATAAGACAAATGTGAAAAGATCATCGTATGTAAAAACAATTTAGCTGCAGCCAAATTAGCTCTGACACAATTGGATATTTTTTTTATGTGTTTTTTAAAACTTAAGTTAGAGTCAATAATTAATCCTAAATACTTAAAATGATCAACAATATGTATTGTCTCTCCCATAATACAGATATCAGGCTGATGTCGTATAACATTCTTCTTGATAGAGAAATACATACCCACTGTTTTGCTTACGTTAAGACTAAGACAGTTGAGAGTTAACCAGTCTGATACTTTAGTTAGAGCTGCAGTAAGTTTTACTGCCGCATGTTCCCTAGATTTTGCATGGGTATAGATAACTGTATCATCTGCGTACATTTGGATGTGAACTTCCGGGCAAGTCAATGGCAAATCATTAATATAACTAAATAAAATTGGTCCTAAAATAGATCCCTGAGGGACTCCAATAGTGCAGTTAACAAAGGAGGAACATCTATCATTAATCCTAGTGCACTGCTTTCTTGAATCTAAATAAGACTCCATCCATGTCAGAGCATTGTGAGAGAAATTAAACTTTGACAGTTTGGATAACAGTACATTATGATTTACACTATCAAACGCCTTTTTAAAATCAAGGAAAACAGCCCCAACAACCCCTCCATTGTCAAGGCTGGATTTTATTTGCTCAACAAAATAACAAGGTTATAATATAGGTTGAAAGCTGTTCATATCAGATGAATCAAGGTTTGCTTTCTTAAGAAGAGGCTGAATAACAGCATGCTTGAAGCAGCTGGGAACAATACCAGTGGTCAGGCTATTGTTGACAATCGATAACACGCTTGGACCAATTGAGTCCACCACCTCCTTGAACAAAGTGGATGGAATAACATCACACATAGAACCAGTAGGCTTGAGACAGGGACACAGGAACAAAGAAGGTCAACAGATTTTGTGGAACTGTATAGGTAACAGGATCATTGCTAGCAGGTAAGATCCGTTAGCTTATACCAGCAATTTTAACAGTAAAACATTTTTAAAAACTGCTCACATGTGTCCACCAAAGGGGAGATGGGAGTAAGAGCAGCTGGATGAAGAAATGATGTAATGGTAGAAAACAGAACTTTAGCATTATGACAGTTCTTTGAAATTATATTAGAAAAATAGCTTGATCTGGCTAAACAGTCTCTCAAAATTTCATAGGACACTTGTAATTTATCTTTAAGCCACTTTTGCTCAGCCTTCCTGCACTCCTGCCTAAGAGCACAGGTATTACTATTCAACCAGGGCTGAGCCTTAACTTTTTTCTTCCTAAATTTTAACAGAGCCACAGTGTTTAAGATGCCAGAACATGACAAGTTGAACTTGGAGACCAACTCCCCAGGCCCCATACCAGAAAATGGAGGCTCAAGCAGTGATTTCAGTGGAGAAACATTAAAAGTATTTACATATTACATTTATGCATTTGACAGACGCTTTTATCCAAAGCGACTTACAGTGTTCCTCCGGAACAACCTGGAGTTAAGTGCCTTGCTCAAGGGCACAATGGTGGTGGCCATGGGGTTAGAACCAGCGACCTTCTGATTAACAGCCCTGTGCTTTAGCCACTATGCCACCACCTCTCCGCAGCTGAAAAACTACTAGCAGTAGAACGAGTGATAAAATGAGATGCGACAGCAACAAGGCCATCATTAGCTTGATCATTGCATGAAATATTAAGGTTAAAAATAACTGTCTTGTTATCTGAGAACACAGTGTCAGCAATTTGCACATTGCTGATAGAAAAACCAAGAGATAAAACCAGATCAAGGATATGACCACATATATGTGTAGGGCCAGCAACACTCTGAAATAAACCAAAAGAATCTAATAAATTAACAAACTCTTAAACCAGTGGTCTCGAAGGACAACACACATGAATATTAAAATCCCCCAAAATTAAAATGTTATCTGAGCAAGGAATAATAGCAGATAAAAAATCAGAGAACTCATTTATAAAATCTTTGTGATATGATGGTGGTCTGTAGATGAGGGCACATAACACAGATTTAAATGAGTTCAGCATAATAAGCTGTAAGCTCAGCATAACGGAGCTTCAAATGTAAAAAAAAAATCTCAGGTTACTTAAGTGTAACCCTTGTTCCCTGATAAAAGCGGAATGAGATGCTGTGCTGAAAAGCGCTTTGGGAACAACTTTAGGTGCGACCAGCTGTAAATATGTGTGCAACACGTCAATGAACATTGACCAGAATTTATAGCCTCTGCCGGTGTAATCATTGGATGCACCAGGGGCAGGGCTATAAATAGAGGTGTCACAGGTGCATCGTCAGGTATTTTGTCTGAACAGCAGTCCTGGGGCATCCCAGTGCGGCAATGAAGCGCAGCATCTCGTTCCGGTTTTATCAGGGAACAAGGGTTACACTTAAGTAACCCGAGACGTTCCCTTTCAAAAAGCTACACTTATGATGCTGCACTGAAAAGCAATTTTGGAACAAGAATACCCACGCTGCCGCACTGTGGCTGTCTGGACCCTCTAGGGTTGTGTAGTGTGCTCACAAGAGCGTGAGAGGTCTCAGACATGAGCTTGAGATGTCGACTCAAGGACATAAGAGCCCAGAGTGGCATGAACATCCAAACTATAAAATCTGAAGAATGTCTGCGGAGAGGACAAAGCCTGCCTCATCACAAACATGCTGCAGAGGGACACCCCTAGCCAAGGCTTTAGAGGAGGCAACCCCTCTGGTAGAGTGAGCCCTGAAACCTACTGGCGAAGCTTGACCGCGCGCCTCGTAGGTCAGGGCAATAGCGTCCCTCACCCAATGCAACATAGTCTGCTTGGTGGCGGCCGCCCCCCTGTTGCGGCCCCCATGGCAAACAAATAGTTGCCCTGACTTACGCTACTGACTAGAGCGGTGGACATAAGTCTGAAGGGCACAGACTGGACAAAGTCTGTGAAGTCCTTCCTGTTCCGGCGTTGTAAATTCCTGGGGCAAAATCTAAGTAGGCTGGCAAGACAGACAGAGCCTGTAGATCCCCAATTCTTTTTTGAAAGGTGATTGCCATAAGAAAAACCATCCTGATAGTCAGAAGTTTATCAGACGCTGACTCTAGAGGTTCGAAGGGGGTCTCAACCAGACCCCCTTCAAATGGACTAGACTCTATTACATTAAACTGGACTTGACTATGACTACACGAAGCTACACCAACAATACTCAACAAAGGATAATGGCAAATATGAGGGCTTAAATACATGGGCATGGGGAAACATAAGCCAATGAACAAACAGAACTCTAAACAAGATAACAAGACAATAAGCATAAACCAATTACATGAAAGAACCAATAACAAGACTAAGAACCAATGAAAACAAGACACATAAACATAGAGGGAAAACAGGACATCACATGACTAGGAAACAGGAACAAAACTGTGACGTGAAACTCTTGCTCGGTGGCCATGACATGAAACTCTTGCTTGGCGGCCATGAAGTGAAACTCTGGCTCGGCGGCGGCCACATGGAGGAACTCTGGCTCGGCGGTGGCCATGTCGAGGAACTCTGGCTCAGCGGAGGCTAAGTCGTGGAACTCTGGTTTGGCGTGGCCATGTCATAGAACTCTGGCTCAGTATCCGCCTCCCCCACAGTGAACATGGAACCAATGATCTGCAGGGCGAGGTCGATATATTGGGCCAGATTGAGGGGACTGCGACATATCGAGGAACTCTGGCTCGGCTGCGGCCAAGTAGAGGAACTCTGGCTGGGTGGTGGCCATATGGAGGAACTCTGGCTCGGCGGTGGCCATGTCGAGGAACTCTGGCTCGGCGGAGGCTAAGTCGTGGAACTCTGGTTTGGCATGGAGGGAAAACAGGACATCACATGACTAGGAAACGAGAACAAAACTTTTCAAATCAAAAGACCAGAAAACAAAACATGACCAAAATCACATCTAGACATGACAATGGTGTTAGTCAGAGGGGAACTGACCCCCACAGTGAGTCTGGTTGCTCCCAAAGTAATTTTTCTCCATTAACCAACATCTTATGGAGTTTTGTGTTCCTTATGGAGTTTTGTGCCACAGTCACCTTCGGATTGCTCAATGGGGATCTAAATACAATTATTATTTAATTACTTATTTTTAAACACAATTTACAATCATATTTAATCAAACTACACAATGATGACTAAGACATTATAGATATTACAGTTTAATTTTCTGTAAATGCCTGATCTTCTGTAAAGCTGCTTTGAAACTGTGTGTGTTGTGAAAGGCGCTATAAAAATAAAAATTACTTGACTCAGTGTGTGCATCTTTAAAGTGACTGAGAGCACGCACAAACTTTTGTCAATGTGCGCGTGTAGACTGGCACATACTCGTTATATGAAGTGGCTTATAATCAGATTTATGTTTGTGGATTTGTAGTTTAATTAATTATTTGTATCTTTTTGCCTTTTCTTTTCCTCTACAATTGTTCAGCAGTTTCTCAATACTGAGAATTACCTTAAATGCTCTAGAATATTGACATCTCAAAATTCATACACATTCAATAATTTTATGTTATGACAACATCATGCGGGCCACAAGCAGGGACGGACTTAGTGATTTGGATACCCTAAGCAACCCCAGGTATGGGGCCTCACCTCACCACATACTCTCGCGCTTTTATTTTGATATTACTGGAAATGTCCTGACTTACTCAAGATTCCTTTTCACTAAACCCACACTGTTGATTGGAGGAGCTGCTGCTAGCATTTCCAGGCTATGAAATGAAATGTAATCAGTTTGAAGGCCCCTTTAATGAAGGTACCAGCACCACACATGAACTAAAATAGATAAACCACAATAAAAACACACAAAAAAACACAAATCCAAAAATGGATGAAGATATGTCCTTGATGCAAAAACAAAAAGTTTCCCCTCACATTCCCTGATATGAACTGCTAACAGTGTCAATACAACAATATAAAACATTTAATCTACTCCAAAATATAATAAGTACATTTGTGTAAACTCCTCAACATATCCCTCTCCATTTCTCTCTCATCTCTTATTCTGGCCTATATAAAGGATATCTTCAACCAAATTTGACCCTGTGTGCTTTTGCCTCAGGAAACCTTGTTATCAGAGGTTCTATGTCCAATGTCTTCCTGACTTCATGTTCAGTGGAGAGCCTCTCCTGGGACATGGATGTTCTTAGAAAGATTATAATCAGCTTCAGGGATGAAAAAATCCCTCTCACCTGAAGCAACTGTCACTGGGAGAGTGAGAAGCCATCTTAGAGCTATGCTTAAATTAGGATACATGTCAACGACATTCTCTTTATATATGTGATCAAGCATCTCATGTTGTAATGAGACATGTGCGGGGAAAGCACTGACTGCAGCCTTTACTTCCAGCTTTAGATCTTCAGTATCAATGTCATGCATTCTTTGCTCCAGTTTTGGCAACACTCATCCAGTTTCCCTTTCTGCTCTGTGTTTCTCATCATGTCATGGAAGTAGAGAAATCCATACAGCTCAAAAAGGCTTTCCATGTGAGAGAACCTCTCCTCTATTGTGAACAGAGCTGTGTCTATAAGGGCAGGTAAAACTCTCTTTTGAAATGCTTCAGTAGTAACTCCCTTTTGAAACGCTGTAGTAGCCCAAAAAAGCTTATCGATGTCACACATGACATGGCTGCATCAGCTACAAAAAGGTTGAGAGGATGACTTCCGCAAGGAACACAAAATGCCTTGTTAATTTCAAGCGCTCTCTTTTGAACACCAGCAGACCCAAAGTGAATATTTTTATAAGCACATTTCAGCTCTTTTTGTCCATACAATGCAAGTATACCGGTGTCATCAGTCTGCTGGCTATTTGATGGTCCAAAAGTCATATTTAAGCAGCATAAAATTTTATCCACAAGACTCCAGATAATCAATGAATGTGTTTTGAAGAAAATCGATAAGTTGGTATGAGAAACAAATGTATAATTAAAAAATTTTTAACTTAGTTTTAAAATCGGTTGCTGTTTGAAGCAACCTTAACTCTCATCAATGTTGTGTCAATGTAGTGACACTAGGGGTTCCAAAACAAAACGGCACAGGCGCTGAGCCATGTCAGGAAGTATGGAGGTGCGGACACAGGCAAGCTGCTGCGTGCCTCGCAGCGAGCACTCGACCACGTTGTGACCTTCCAGCGAGTTAGGTAAGGCATCTCCCTGATCCCGTTAAGGGTGGGAGGAGGCACTTATCCGAGGAGGCAACAGGAGGCTGACTTTCCTGATTTTTATATTAAGCAATTTCCCACCGAGCACCTGCTAGAATAGCGCTGGGGAAGTAATCTTCCCTATCCAGGAGGGAGAGCACTACGGAGAATCTTACCGGAGGGAGGTTAACATGTGGAGAATACCTCACATGGACTTAATGACGGGGAAGTTCACAAATGGAATGGAATGACGTATCAGCGGCTTTCTCCTTCTCTGTACAGCAGTGCAACCTTTGCCCCTGGGCGCTTCGACAGCGCTTCTGAAAGAAAATATTTTCTCACAAAAGAGTATAATTTCTCTAAAAGCACACACAGCAGGCTTTGAACGTCCTTTTCAGGATGCGTCTTTTTAAAGATCCCCTTCCGCCTCTGTGTAGTTCCTGGTTGCGGTCAATATCTCTCCACTCCTGACGGTCATAGACGCTGCCTCGTGTGTCTGGGCCGCGTTCACACTGATGCGGCATTTGTGGACGGTTCTTGTTCTCACTGTGAGGACGTAACCATGGCAAGGTTGCGGTCGTGGCTTTCCTTCCAGAAAAGGAACTCCACTGCAATCGCTCCCTGTGTCACTCCTTCTTCCCATGGGATTGAGCATGACCCGGCTGGCGAAGGAGGTGATTTGGGGATAGCAGCAGGCTCGGTTTCACCGGGTAAAGCCGTTGACTTTCGTCCGGGATCGAGGTGAGAGCGGCTCGCCCCACAGCCAGTCTGACTACGGAATTTCACCGCTGCAGACTCAACTGAGCTGCCACCTTCGGGTCGGCCCGCCCAGTATGAGGCTGACACCCAGATGACCGACATGCTTGCCTGGGCCGTCGTGAACGTGGGGTTGGACAGGAACCCTCCATCCTCCCCGCAGCCCTCCCGGATAGACAATTGGTTCCTCGGGTCCGGACGTCACTCACAGCCATGCACAACCCCCCCCCAATTCATTTCTTCCTGGAGGTGCACGATGAGCTGACAAGGTCATAGAGGGCACCTTTCACTGCCTGTAACTGACCTCCTCACTCATCCACTCTCACTAACCTCGACGGCGGGGCGGCTACTAACTCGAAGGTTCCTCAGGTGGATAAAGTGGTTGCGATCCACCTTTGTCCGGAAAATGCAGCCATCTGGTGGGATCACCCGGTACTCCCCTCCAAGGCCTGTAGGATGACATCGTCACTGACCACCAAAGCCTACAGCACCACCAGACAGGCCACCTCTGCCCTGCATGCCATGGCCCTCCTACAAGTCCACCAGGCCAAGGCACTTAAAGATCTGCACTTGGGTTGTCCTGACCTGTCCATGCCTCACCGCAGTTCCAGTGTGAGCCGTGCTCCATCTGCTCACCGAGGGCATCCCCCTGCGATGTCAGGCAGCTCTGCCTCAACCTGGGCACAGCTCTCAGCCCCAGCGTCGAGCACCCCGCAGAAACTCAGGTCACTGCATGCCACTCATATCCTGGGCAGCCTCAACACGGCAGCGGACGTGCTGTCGCAACAGGGCAAGCTCAACGCAGAGTGGAGGCTCCACCCACAGGTGGTTCAGCTGATTTGGGAGCAGTTCGGCAAAGCACAGGTAGACCTGTTCGCATCCCAAGAGACCTCCCACGGCCCACTCTGGTACTCCCTAGCGGAGGCTCCACTCGGGAAAGACACGCTGGCACACAGCTGGCCCCGGGGGCTGCACAAGTATGCATTTCCCCCAGGTGCTGTGCAAGGTCAGGGAGGATGTGGAACAAGTCACTGTAGTGGCCCCCTATTGGCCCATACGGACTTGGTTCTCAAATCTCACACTCCTCGCAACAGCACCTCCCTGGTGAAAGACTTGCTTTCTCAGGGACAGGGCACCCTCTGGCATCTGCGCACAGACCTCTGGAACCTCCACATCTGGCATCTGGACGGGATGCGGAAGATCTATGTGGCCTACCACCTGTTGTCGTAGACACGTTCAACCAAGCCAGAGCTCCCTCTACCAGGCAGCTTTACGCCCTGAAGTGGCGTTTATTCGTGAATTGGTGTTCTTCCCAATCTGAAGAACCGCAGATATGCACAGTCGGGTCAGTGCTCTCATTAATGCAGGAGAGGCTGGAGGGAAGCACGACCTGATCATCAGGTTACTCAGAGGCACCGGAGGCTGAACCCTCCCAGGCCATGCCTGTTTCCCTGATGGGATCTCTCCGTGGTCCTTTCAGGCCTCCAGAGACCCCCCTTTGAGCCAATAGAATCAGTTCAGCTCAGAGCCCTCTCCTTGCAGACGGCCCTCCTGATCGCGCTCGCTTCCATCAAGAGGATTGGGACCTGCAAGCATTCTCTGTCAGTGAAACTTGCCTGGAGTTTGGTCTGGTAGACACACATGTCGTCCTAAGACCTCAACTGGGCTACGTGCCCAAAGTTCCTACGACCCCCTTCAGGAACCAGTAATGAACAAGCTTTGCATACCTATGTGGACCGTACGCAGAGCTTTAGATGTTCTGAGCAGCTCGTTGTCTGCTTTGGTGGACAGCGGAAAGGGAATACTGTCTCCAAACAGAGGCTAGCCCACTGGGTCGTCGACGCCATCGCTTTGGCCTATCAGACCCAGCCCATGCCCGCCCCCTTGCAGATTCTAGCACAATCAACAAGAAGTGTGGCATCCTCGTAGGCACTGGCCAACAGCACCTCCCTAGAAGACATCTGGAGAGTGGCTGGCTGGGCAACACCCAATACATTTACGAGCCTGCATCTCCCTTGGGCAGTCCCCTCTGCCCTCCAGTCGCTGTATTTGTATTAACTCCTCCCTCTCTAGTTACGATCTACCACCGCGCCACTTCCACATGTGGCCTGAAAACCCATGTGACGTTTTCGCCACATTTAATCTCCACCCAGCCTGGGCATTATGTGGTCTCCATGGGGTCTTTTTCCCCTGAAAAGACGTTTGTCATCACTTGTCTCTTCCCACCTCTGCATATGCTTATATGATTCTCTGAGGAAAACTGCAACATTGTTAAGCAATGACAAGAGAGATGTACTTTCTACAACAGTGCTTGTTGTGTCTGCCAGTACCAGTTTCAGAATATGTGCATAACACCAGACATGAATCTGTGTAGGAGACTGCTCTGAGAGAAATGCAGAGAAACCTTGATATTGTCCCTGCATGTTAGCTGCACCATCAGTGGAGTTGCCCACACATGTGCCAATGTCAAAACCAAGCTTGTGTAATGTCTTTTTGAGCATCTCTGTGAAATATTATCCAGTTGATGCTTCAAAGTCTACAACAGCAACCAATCACTCATGAATGGCATCTGTAACGTATCTCAAAATGGCTGCACATTTGTTTTTTGAGGTGATATCTTGGGTGGTGTCTATTTGGAATGAAAACATGCCTGTCTGTTTAACCTCATCTGCAACTGTGCCCTTTATAATTTAACTGATGACATCCACAACTTTAAACATGATGTCTTTTGAAAGAAAAGTCACAAGAGAGCCTCTCCCCTTTGCCCCAGTGTCATGGTGCTTCTTGCTTTGTTCAATACTTGTATTCAAGTGCTGTTGAAGACACATATCTTACTTGCTCAAGAGTATTATCAACTCCAGGAAGTAGCCATGATTGACTGCAGTGTTTTCCAAAGTCTATGCAGCCTCTGCTTTATCTTATCTGTAACTAAGTCCACATTTGACATCTACTATGCACTCCATTACCTGTTTTACTTGTTCATAATGTAAAGACATTTGGTTGCCAGTCAATAAACTTTTCACATCTGCATCTGGATATGTCATTTCTCACGCTCCTCAATCCTCTGATGAACATGTTTCCATGCATTCATACCTCCCTTTATGAAAGAACTATCACCTGCAACAGGTGCAAATGCCAAACACACAGAACAGTACAGAGAATAATTTTTTTCATTGTATGTCAACCACTTGTGGTTGGTTCATCCTTACTGTGATAAGCTTTTGCTATGTGATGTTTTGGTGGCTGTTGAGGATGATAACTGAAAAACATCTCAAAGTCCTTTGACTGAGGATGAGCAAAATAATCAAACTTATCAGTCTCCTCATCTACACTACTAGCATTTGCTTGTGGCTCAGGGACCTTCTGCCTGGCTGCTTTTGTCTCACTGAAGATATCTGTCCCTGGGCCTGTCTCTTTCTTTTTCTCACTTCCCTCATCATTAGGCTTATCTGTATTAAACCACAATCATATTAAAAATAAGTCAAAAGGCTAAAAGTACTGAAATTTCATTGAAACAGATAATCAATAAAAAAATGAAAGATTTAAATGATGAAACGTGTGTGTGTGTGTGCGTGTGCGTGTGCGTGTGTGTGTGTGTGTGAAAAAACGAAGAGATAGCGGGCGAGTCTGCTGGCCCAATTTATGAGCGGGCAGTGCGGCCCACCAGGAATTCTCCCGATTCACCCGTTTTAGAGTGATAGAAACATTTCAGATAACAGAATTCAGATGATTCGGATGGTTTGTATACACTAAACAAACAAAACAGATTAATTATATACAATGTTTGCAAACAAATCAACAATAAATCAAATAATATACAATTGCGTCAAAGTAAATTAACCAATACTTATCAATCAGCAATATTATTAACGGGCAAATGTATAATAAAATAAACAACATGACAAATATACTTACTTAATGTATTCAAATGGTAAGGAATTCAAAGGACTAATACTGCCTTTATTTGCTATCAGAATTATCCTACTTCCTACTTCTGAATGTTGCGTTTAAGTGCTTTGTTGTCAGAAAGAACAGGAAACATGGACAATGCCAGATTCATTCATACATATTTCTTAAAAAACTTTTATTTTGACACCATAATATGTGTTACTCAGTTAGCTTGTTGACAATACTTTTTTAGTTGAAAAGATATTATCACTATATAAAAAAGTACAATGTGCATCAAATGGTTGCTGATATACATAAATGAATATGACCGAAATGGCAAGTGCTAACAATCAGCTATATTGATATTAGAAAAAGTAATAAAACCTGTAGTCATTCACGAAGAAATCATACTCTCTTCTGTTATGTTGAACATTTATGTCTTCTCCCAACTTCAGAAACACAGGTATCAAAATTACCTTGGAGTTTTCCAGTCGTAATTACGATTTGAGTGGTCATTCCTGTGTGTTCCCTCTGAGTGGGAAAATTGTATTTATGATAATTACGATAGCACTTGACGGGATCGTTAGTAGTGGCTCACTCATCGCGCGCACACCTCACCAAAATGAAAGAACATTGGAAAAATATGAGTTCCCCTACACTTAGGGGTCTCTCTTGAGCACCGAATATACCTCTGATCTATGAAAAAAGGCCAATGAGAAGTTGGCGAACAGAATTTGCGTGTTGCGACATATGGGTATAAAGGCGGGGAAATGCATCTGTTTCATTCAGAAATTTTCTTCGGAGCCGATGGTCGTGTATGCAGCGAGCTGCGAGTCACACACCTGTTCCTCTTACCTCTGGTCGAATCGGCTGTTGGATCTGTAGTCATTTGTACAAACATTTCAACATTCACGGTTCAAATTACTGATTCAATATCTTAGTTGGCAGTAAAAAATCCTGATCACCTCAATGCTTTCAAATTGCAAATCTTATGGATGAGTGAAAAGGCAAATTTTTATGTAATCTTTACCTCTGAAATGTACTGGTTGTTTTTGGGTAAATTGCTTTTCTCACAATTTTTATAACACAAGCAAATGAACTGTTTTCCAAAAGTAGATGATGTTTTCCAATAGTTCAAATAAGATAATATACTTAACAGGTAAAGCAGTCAAACATAAATGAACATAAATGAATGCTAGATAATGCCGAGCATTCATCTAGCGAATCTCCACTGTCTTCCCAACAAAACTGATGAACTACATCTCCTCACACATACTAATAAGCACTTCTCAAACTCTGCTGCACTGTGCTTCACAGAAACCTGGCTGAGTTAAGCCATTCCGGACAGCGCATTACATCTGCCGAGCTTCCAGCTGTTCAGCTGTAACGGGGAAAACGAGAGGCGGTGGAACATGCTTTTACATCAACAAAGTTGGTGTACAGATGTAACAACGTTAAAGAGGGTGTGCTGTCCTAATTTGGAAGTGCTCTTTATTAACTGTAAGCTGCTCTACTCGCCGTGGGAGTTTTCTTTGTTCTTCCACCACCTGTACCATCAGCACTGGTGCCCCCCAGGGATGTGTGTTCGCCACACTATTCTTTTCCCTCTACACCAATGACTGCACCACCAAGGATCCCTCTGTCAAGCTCCTGAAGTTTTCAGATGACACCACTGTCATCGGCCTCATCCAAGATGACGATGTGTCTGCATATAGAAAGGAGGTTGAACGGCTGGCTGTCTGGTGCATTCAAAACAACCTGGAGCTGAACACGCTCAACAACATTGTTCCCCCTCACCATTGTAAACAGCACTGTGGCAGCAGTTCCTGGGCACTACCATCTCGCAAGACCTGAAGTGGGAGACACACATTGACTCCATTGTGAAAAAGGCCCAGCAGAGGTTGTACTTCCTTCACCAGCTGAGGAAGTTCAACCTGCCACAGGCGCTGCTGATACAGTTCTACACAGCAGTCATTGAGTCTGTCCTCTGTAACTTCAATAACTGTCTGGTTTGGTGCAGCTACGAAATCAGACATCAGAAGACTACAGAGGATAGTTCGGACTGCTGAGAGGATTATTGGTTGCCCCCTGCCACCCCTTCAAGAACTATACACTTCCAGAGTGAGGAAAAAGGCTGTAAAAATCACTCTGGACCCCACTCACCCTGCCCACTACCTCTTTGAACTGTTGCCTTCTGGCCGACACTTCAGAGCTCTGAGCACCAGAACCGTC
Source organism: Xyrauchen texanus (assembly GCF_025860055.1). NCBI lineage: Eukaryota > Metazoa > Chordata > Actinopteri > Cypriniformes > Catostomidae > Xyrauchen > Xyrauchen texanus. The sequence continues at coordinate 42,049,464 of NC_068300.1, read as the reverse complement.
AGGCACAGGAACAGTTTTTTTTCCTCAGGCTATCCATCTCATGAACAGTTAAAATTGCCCCATTGTGCAATAATTAACACAGTTAAGTCTATTTATATTATCCAACACATCCACTTCTGCCATTACTTACATTGCACTGTACATAATATACTGTTTTTTGTTCTTTATATAACAGATTTGTAATAGATTTGCACTACGTGTGTGAATATGGGTATGTATGAAGGCGAGTGTATGTACGTATATGTATAATTATTTATTTGTATTATTCTTTTTGTTTTGTTTTTGTTTTTTAATTATCTATGTCTTGCTGCTGTTTTTGTATTGTTGTACACTGGAAGCTCCTGTCACCAAGACAAATTCCTTCTATGTGTAAGCATACTTGGCAATAAAGCTGATTATGATTCTGATAAATACATTCGCCTATAGATACTTTCACACCCTCCATATTCAAACTAATGAACCACAAATTGAAATATGAGGTCAATTTGCAAATTCTAAGCTGATAATTATGCGTACACATTTTAAATTATAAAAATACAAATGTTATCCAATAAAACAAACGTGGGTACGTGCATCACTACTCTGTCAAAAGAATATGTTGAGAGCATATCACAAACGTGATTGTATCATGGTGGGTTGGATCACACTGCATAAAAATGTCTCCCATCCGCTCGTCGATATTTAGACCTCTTGGCGTAGAAACATGGAAGTGGACTCTTCCAGCTACAGGCCTTCGAGCACAATCAGGGGCGAAAATTTCATCAAAATGTTGGGGGGGACAATAAACGACAGTTCTCAAGAGCAATTTTTGAAGGGGACACTAATAATACAGGCAAAATTGTACTTGCAAGGATACGTGTACACTGAGGAAAGCCTTACTACTATTATTAGTATAGCATGGAGACCATTCCATTATCCTTCTTCTCAAAGTTTCTTTCTGGTTTAATGAAAAAGCTGACTAAATTGACCAAAAAATTCTTCAAAACCATACATTTTTTTGTAAATAAGTTGTTTACACAATCAAGCCACCAAAATACAATGGAATTTGAACTTAACTTCAACTTATTTATATATCACATTTAATAGCAACGTTGTTGCTTCACAGTTATAATTAAAACATACATAAAAACATTTACCATGCCTAGCAAATGAAGGCATGACTACACTCTTAGACATATACCCTTACACAACTGTATAGTGAGATCAGTATAGATGAGAAAGAGGGGGAAAAAAACTAAATCAAAATAAGTTATTACTTCAATTAACAAATACCCTTAACTAAAAGCTAAGTTAAAAAGATAAGTTTTCAACTTAAATTTAAAAGTAATGAAAAACGTCAATATTGTGAAAAAGTGTCCCCATATAAAAGAAATAAAATGATTTTGTAACAAATAAAAATAGTATGTTATAGTCACTGCTCTATATTAAGTAATAAAAATTGCTGTAATTTAAATCAAACTTGCATGACAGGACAGGCACTAAACAAAAGTACCAAATGTATTTTTCCTGGTATCACTGGGCCCCACAAACTCTTGGCATATCTTGTTTATGTTAAGGCTGTCCAGCCTGTCTTTGTGAACATTGCAGACTAACAGACTGTTAAGTCTGTCTTGGCCCATTGTAGCCCTTAGCCACGTCTTCAGTCTCCGCAACTCTCAGCTTCACACGAGGACACTGGCACCACCAACAAAATTATGACAAGAACCTCAACTTGGTCAAACAACCCCTGTACCTCCTCTGGCATTCCCCTGAGGACCTCTGCTGCCTCGCCACTGCTGCTACAGGGGTATTTCTGGCGAAAGAGGGGCAACTGTACTGAGAGAGTACCTCTATGCAACTCAGGGTACTCAATTATTGCATCAGTTAACACCCCGGTCAGAAGGACACTCTCTATATTTTGCAGAGTCTTTAGACTGTTTTGATTGAAACAGTCACCAAACTGAACCTCCACAACTGATTGTTCAAAAAGCTGATTCATTCAGTAAGGAAACACCTCGGTGTGTTTCTCAGAGACGCAATTCCAGTGCTGTGGTTTAGTTTTCAACTATTTTCGTTGGTAAAATGGAGCTAAAACAGGCAATATGGTGTCTAAAATGTACATCACTTAATATTAACTTCTTGTTTATTAAACTTGTATAAAATCTAAATCACATTTGTTATCATGCTGATATCTGGAGAAAAACTGCACTCTTCGTGTGATATTATATTAGATTAACTATATTAAATTATTTAAACCGACTAAATTACAGTGAAAGCGTTAAAATCTAAATGCGCACCTGGACTAGTCTAATCTACAAGACTAACGTTACATCACGTAGTGTATGCGTACACTCTATGGGTGTGTGTGTGAGTGGGGATATACTACTGTATTAAACAAGCTAGGTAAACGCATAGACTGTATTAAACAAGGGTAATGTTAAACGTTATATCGCTAACACTTCATCAGTGACAAAAGTACATTGGTACACAATCATATATTTGTTTTTTGACATGATTTATTAATGACTCAGCATCATCTATATTAAAGAGACTTTGTTCTTCTCTCCCGCCACCGGAATTTGTGTGTGTCAGTGGTGAGGTAAAAGCGGCGGAGGCAGTGGACCAAAGCACTGTGAGGCAAGGCAGGGGGGACTCAAAATGTTTAAAACGTTGTTTTGTTGTTCCCCCATTTGCATTTGTATTATTTTATTTCTTAAACAATTATTTTAAGAATATATCATTATATTATTTACAATACACATATTTTAATGATATTTTAGGGGGGGACAACCCTCAGATGGGGGGGTCCTGACCCTCCCGCGATTTCCGCCTATGAAATGTAATTTATGCCAAATGAGAACAAAATTATATAAACTAAATATACAAGCATATCCTAAAATAAAGCATTTATAAGCCACTTTCTTTTTTAATAAACACGAAATCAAACTGGACTTAATTGCGCACACACAAAAAAACAATTTGCATTGTTCTTATAACATAATAATAATTATAATAATAAGATAATAATGACTTCTTAAATATTCTGAAATGGTAATGCAAACAGAATAAATCTGGACGTAAATAATTACATTTATTCGCTGAAAATAATTTTTTAAAGACTGAAAATACATGAATGGTATTTGATTATTATTTTATTATTAATTAAACACATGCACAGAAAAGAAAGCTTTTATTTCAGCTTATTTACATGTAAATACATGTTAAGATGTCGAGAATTCAACAATTTAATTACAAATAACAGCACTAAAATTATTATTATTATTTATACTATATACACTACAATTCTTATCGATTATATTATAATAATTTGTATTGCAAGACAAAGCACGCCTTCGTCTAAAATGATAATAGATGATAATTCCTTAATAATTAAAACAGATAACAGATTACATTCTCTTGTATGAAACAGATCGAAGTTAACGCAAATAAATGAGCAGAAATTATGAAAGATTTCTCAGTGCTCAAGAAAAAAAGTTTCCATGATGAAATTGTAATATTTACTCATATTTTGGCTTGTATAATGATGATAAATTTTCATATTACCCTCGTGCTCCTCCAACTACAAGCCTTCGATCACAACGTAATTTACGAGAACAAAATTATACAAACTAAATATACGAGCATATCCTAAAATAAATATAAGACAATGTTACCAGGACAAATGGATCTGGATCAACCGTAGACAGAATGGTGATAAATTCAGTCTATAAGTATTTATAGGCCAACTGCTGCCAAACTCACAGTGACAATCCATTGGCTACACACAAGAGGCGCCATCTAGCGATTATTATGTGTCAGTAGCAGTGTCCATGTCTGAAGACTATGAGGTCTTCTGATCCCTTTAGTCGGGCTAAGAGTAGGTTACAGTGGCTCCACACTTCTAGTGTTAAACAATTACTGCTTAGTGAGCTTTAGAATGTGTTATTATTAATTCTAAATTAACCATGTCAAAGACCATCAATTTAATTAGTTACTGCCCCTATAGAAAGGTGGTTGAGATGCCGGCTTATAGAGAATTGAAAATAGAATTTAAGTTTTAAATAGCCAACATTTGAAACATTCGCACAAGCTCACAATGTTATAGTTATATTTGTCGTAGAGAGAGTTGTAACAAGCAATTATGTTGATGGAATGGAACATTCTCTTGCAGAAACTTACTGAAGCCGAATATACCTGTAGAGGCCCCTGTATGTAACTGCAAGCGTAGTTGAAATGGCATAGTAAGATGCTCCAGCGGAAGCTACATGGAAGCACTGCTGCGGCAGTGAATAGGTGAAACGGCATAGTAAACCTGCTTCAATGGGAGCTGAGTGAAGCACTGCTGTGGCAGTATCGCAACAGTATTTTGAAAGGCATAATATAGAGCTCCTGTCAGTGCGGGTGGTTAAAGCATTGAGGATTTGCAGCTTTTAAGGTTAGAGTTAATTATTGGTGCAGAACCAGCTGCCACTCATATGGAGAGAATGTAACAAACTCTTGTGGAAACCTGTTGACTGCTGACATTAATAGGTAGTGCTGTAAAAGTTGCAGGAAAACAGCTGCAGGTGAAACCGTCCAGTGCTAGTTGGAACATGTTTTCTCAGAGGTCCTTGCGGTGTGCTGAATAACTGCCTGATTTATAACTTATCCATACAGCATTAGTTTGGGAAGTGAAGCCAGTATAAAGCTTGAAAATATATTCAAAATATATACATAATACTGACTGCAGTCTTATTAGATGGATTAATCTGCGTGAAGAAGTTTCTACGGAGCTGCGAGAGGAGTAACAGCAGAGTAGGCACAATGGTATATAGTGGGAATCATTTGAAAAGAGTTTGCAGATAGTTGCAAACTCTATAGTGTTATAGTTGTATAGTTGCTGCGTGATTAAATGTGCTGCATAGTGAGGTAATCGATGCTGAGAGAGGAAACACTTGTGTGGGGAAGTTGAGTTGAAACACTGGAAAAAAAATTTGAATTCTGATTTAAGTCCTTTGGCTTATGTAAATGGCTGTAATGGAATAGAGTTTCAGAGACGTAAAGATGGCCGGCTTGCGGAGACAGCCTCATGCTAGACTCTGCTCTAAGTGGAAAGTTAAGATAAGAGATAAAATAAAGCCATAGGGAGCTGTAGCACAGGTATACATTGAAGCGGTTGCTGCTTTGCAGAGGCAGCCTCATGCTAGTGTCTTCGTTGGTGAGGAAACATCAGAATTAAAAAAAGGACAGAAATATACAGTTAAGTGGTGGTCGCCATAGCAATTAGAACAGCTTCTGTTGAATAATATGATTTTTTTAATATATATTACAGCTTTATCTGATGAGGAGATATGCTTCATGTGGAGTAGACAGTCATCATCTGTCACGGGCAAGTGGGCAGGGACAGACACTGGATCAGTTGTCCCAGCAGTGAGGTAAGCAGCGGTTTATATATGCTTAATCTTGTGTTGTGATTGGTAGGATTAAATGAACACGCTCCTACCAAACTATGTTTATAAAACTCAATTTTGATTTAAGTGTGGAAAGATTCAGAGGACCATCTTCCGAAATATTTAATTTGGAGAGCAGGTTAGCTTTTTGGGTTGGCTGTTGTTCCTGCACCTATGCAGAACAAATGACTGGATTAAAGATTGTAATTATTTCGAATTATTTTACATAATCCAACAGAGAGCTTCGGAAAGTATGTCAAAAATTTGAGGCTGCTTTTGCAGTCAAAATTGAAATGAACTGTGAAGTAAAAAGTTTCTTGCCAACGTGCTCCAAAAAGATGCCAAAAATGTAGGTGAATTGGCAGAGATAATGTTGACTTTGGTGAGCCAGGCTCCTTATTGCACGATGCACGTATTGGTTTTGTAGGGGAAAGTATTTATTGAAATTCTATTACTATTATAGAAATTGTTCTAAAGTTATAGAATTAGTAGAATTATTAGTGTTAATAAAATAATATTTTTTTATTATATAATATTATGTTATTATTATATTATTACTATTCTATTATTGCTATTGATGCTTGGGTATGAGTGGAATGGTAAATAAAGATGTGCTCTTTTCCTGAGAACTTCCTAGTGGTTACTCCTATAGAACTGTAAGCGTAAGTGTAGTTCTAGCAGGAAGATGTCGGTATTCATTCTATCAGGCATCTCATCCAATCACAATACAGCCTCCGCTTTATAAGCCCGCTCAGGTGTTTTTCATTGTTGTTTTCACGTCACATGCTATGCCTCACTTTTCCAAGCAACAGTCGCTTCATGTTGGATTATACATCGTGGTGTACTAACCATAATGTTCAAGCTCCTCTGTGCAGCTGGACTCCATCATGAAAATACACTAATTCTCCATATATCTTTCTTTGGGGGAAAAATTGTCAATGCATATAGCTGGTGGATGATGGGGTTCTAGGCTCTCTGCTATACATTCTCTCAATTAACTATGTCAATACAAGTCATTTATAATTGTATAGTCCCTTTAACAACACACAGTTTCAAAGCAGCTTTACAGAAAATCATGGATTAACAGAAAATGAAACTGTAATATCTATAATGTCTTAGTCATCATTGTGTAGTTTGATAAAATACGCTTGTGAATTGTGTTTAAAAATAAATAATTAAATAATAATTGTATTAATAACCCCAGTGAGCAAGCCGAAGGCGACTGTGGCAAGGAACACAAAACTCCATAAGATTTTGGTTAATGGAGAAAAATCACTTTGGGAGAAACCAGACTCAATATAGGGCCATATATTCATGGCTAACATAATGAATAATACAAATATTTCTTAATTATATATAGTGCATGGTCATGGTTTAAAAGTTTTAAGAGTCAGTGTTTAAACAAAGATTGTGTAAGAACTGTAAGATTAATGACTAATGCCTTTGAAGTTCATCCTGGATTAACTGCAGGAGTTCACACAGATGTCTTTTGTTAGTTGGCTGATGAAGGGTTTTGTTGACAATTAATTGATAGTCTATGTATTCCATTATAAGAGAGTAGTCCATCATTAGAGCAAGGTGATTCAGGCGGAGATCAGTGAGGTGCATCGCAGTTCAAACGGCCGGTCATTTTGGTTAGGTCTATCCTAAATCCAAGGTTCAGGCAATGGCATGTGATGCATTCCATGTCTTATGGTTAGTGCTGGCATCAGTTCATCCTCTGAAGTCCATCGTAATAGACTGAAGTGATGTTTGGCTGGCACCGGTTGCATTTAGTCATCATCACTCAAAGACACGTAGCAGTGAAGTCCAACACGAAGCAGGAATGGAGCTGGATCCAGCCAGTTCAGCTGACCTCATGATAGGAGTCCCGAGGTTGAGACAGGGATACAAATAGAATAATATTAGCATAGATGCCATTCAATTTATTGCAGAGTTATAGATCATTAATAATGTTTCTGGTTTCTGTTTCCGGTAGACCTGCATGGTGTAGTGTGAGTAACATTAACTGATCGCAGCATACAAGAGACGAAGTAATGATCTGAGATGCCATGACTCTGCTGAAGAATTTCTATAGTATCAACATCAACTCCATATGACAGAATTAAATCTAGCGTATGATTATGGCGATAAGTTGGTCCTGTCACATTTTGTCTGACTCCAAGAGAGTTGAGAATATTTAGTTAGTGATGCAGTTAGAGTTTTAGTCAGAGTTTTGTGTTTTGCAGTTCAGGCAACAGACAAAGTCTCTATGTGATATCTTGTTGATACAGTCTCTGTATGTTGTAGTTTATGTGAACTGAGTGACATCTCAAGGCAGCTAGCAGACGTTTGGATTAACCAGTTTGTCTGCTTCTTGACCTGGGCTCCAGTTAGTCAAATGTTTTTATTATTATTGTTTATAATTATTAAGACTATGAGTCAAATTACTGTCTCTCTTTAGCAGGTCAGGTCTACCCCAAAAACCCTTCCAATTGTCTATATATCCTATGCTATTCTCCAGACACTACTCAGACATCCAGCCATTCAGTGACATTAATCTACACTAAACCTCATCACCACGATGAGCAGAGAGGGGACCAGAGCATATTACAGTGTCTGACATTGTTTTTGCAAGTTCACACACCTCTTTAACATTATCTCTAGTGATCTCTGACTGGTGAAGCCGGACATCATTAGTGACAACATGAAGAATAATTTTAGAAAATCTACATTTAGAATTAGAATTGATTCTCAGTGGGTGCATCACTGAGTGAGGAGAATCGATTGGAAACCCTAACAGAAACGGGAGAGTGGTATCACTTTGCTGAGCGAGTATGTCACTGAGACATCACCCAAACTGTGGGGGCTTTAGAGCAGGAACCAAATTGTGTGTGTTGATCGCTGTACTACCCGCATCCAAAACAGTATCTACTGCCTTCTCTTTCTCACTATATCTCCACTAGTTTTCGGATGCTCTAACTCATTAACCTTCTCTGTCAGCCTGATGAATTCCTTACATTTATCACATGTGTATTCCTCACTGTTGACAGAAGAAGCAATAGTAAACGTATGACATCCAATGCAGGAAAAAATAACATGAGCGGATGCTATGACTTACTGTAATTGTTTTTAGTTGTTGGTTCTTCATGAACGGTGAGGGTTTGAGATCGATGTGAATCCCTCATGCAATTGTTTGTTGTTATGGTTGTTCTTGATAAGCGGTGCTTTGAGATCAATGCAATAATCGATTTAACACAGAGGAGAAAAACGGGTGCATGCTGTAAAATGCGCGCAGTTTAATCGCAATAAAAATATGCACAATATGCACAATCTGATGCACAAGAAAATGCACACAGTTGAACCGTGATAAGAGAATAATGCGAGGGAAAACCCGATGTGCGCTGAAAAATAGCAGATGTTAAAGATTAAAAGCTGAAAACAGATAGATAAGCAATGCTAAAAAAGCTAGCAGGCTACAAACACAGGCTCAAGCTAGGCGCCAACAGCACCAGGTAATACACACACACAGATGAAACAGAAGAAAAATAGAAAAACACGAAACAGGTAGTAAAATGACAAAGGATAAAATTATGAAAGTATGAGAATAAGAATAAGCAATGCTAACCAGGCTAGCAGGCTACAAACACTTGTGCAGCGTGTGATCAGGAACAGGAATTCCAGTGACGAGAACAGTGACGTCACACTGTACAGGTGCAGCAATCTATCTGTATCAATTATCTGTGCACCTGTCACGAATACCGGTGAAGGCGCCTCCTCCTCGAGCCTCTGGAGATCGCATTCACCCGAGTACTGATCTCGTAGACTACATTCCCCACTAGCCCACACACCTAGGTCTGATTACTCGCCAAGCTGTTTCTCGTTACCTCACCCTATTTAACCGTGTCTGTTTGTTCCTTCTTTGCGAAGTCTTGTTTAGCCCCGGCGACATTTCCAAGCAAGTTTTGAAACCACTCTAGCTTATCCATGTACCGACCTAGCATTTCCCTGACCACGTTTGTTAGCTTCCTACCCAGTTACTCTAGCCTGATAATCTACCTCGACTGTTTGCTGCCTGCCCCGATCTCTAGCCTGTTCTCGTTTCGCCCCTGTCTCTCTACTACACTCTGTTTGCCTGCCCACGACCTTGTCTGTACGACCTGAGTTTTGGCTGTTTCAATAAAGCCGCATATGGATCCCAACCAACCTGAGTCTTCATTACAGAAGACTTCGCCACCCCTCGATCCAGCGGTGATCTCCCTCATGTCGAAGGAACTCTCTGCGCAGGCGAGCCAGCTGTCCGGGCAACAGCTCCAGCTCGGACGCCTCACATCAGCCATCGAGGAGATAATGCGCACCGTCCAGGCAACGCTCCAACCAGCGTCTTCGCAGGCGCCCGCACCCGCGGCTCCTCAAGCCAGCCAAGCGGCAGCAGCTGACCCTCTCCTCCACGGCGCTGCCAACCCACGACTCGCGCTTCCGGAAAAATTTGACGGCACGCCCTCGAAGTGCAGAGGCTTTATAATGCAGTGCTCCATCTTCCTTGCACAGCAACCGGCGCTGTACCCGACTGATGAGAGCAAGATCCTCTTCGTCAGCTCCGTGCTGACGGGCCGCGCTCTCGACTGGGCGACCGCGGTCTGGACAAACCAGGGCTTCACCCAATTTACCTTTGACTCATTCATGCAGAGCCTGATCAACGTCTTCGATCACCCAGAATGCGGCAAGAGCGCTGGTGAGCAGCTTCTGGCACTCCGCCAGGGAAATCGTACGGCTGCAGACTACGCTCTCACCTTCCGCACCCTCAAACTCCTCTTCCGTCAGGGGCGGATCTGCAATTAGAGCTGGCATGTCGCGATGAGTGGGTTCTCTTTGGACCAGTTCATTTCGCTGGCGATCCGCGTCAACAACCTCATCCGCTCCCGACGACCAGCTAGGTGGCTCCCGCAGCCCGCTCCGGCACCCCAGCGCCAAGTGACCCCGGAACCCATGCAGCTAGACCGCACCCACCTCACTCTGGAGGAGAGAGAACGCCGTCTCGCCAACCGCCTCTGCCTCTACTGTGGCCTGGCCGGACACATCCGCTCCAACTGCCCGACACGCCCGCCTGAGCAGCAATGACCCGGGGTGAGTTTACTAATCTCTTCCACAAAACTAGTTCCAGCCTAGAATTACTTATTATACTCAGTTACCGAGCATCTAGCTTAAGCACCCGCACTATGATCGATTCGGGTGCGGGTTACTTATTATACTCAGTTACCGAGCATCTAGCTTAAGCACCCGCGCTATGATCGATTCGGGTGCGGCTGGCAACTTCATTGATGAGAGTTGCCAGCCACACGCATGTTATGATGCTTTTGCAAGCATCATAACATTCCCCTGACGGTTTGTGAACCTCCCTTGGCAGTGGCGGCCCTAGACGGACGTCCCCTGGGTACCGGTCAAGTGTGTAACACCACTACCAACATCCTCCTGCAGGTGGGAGTGCTACACGCTGAGACCACCCGCCTACACGTCGTGACCTCCCCTCACCATCCGGTAATCCTCGGCCTCCCCTGGCTCCGTCTTCACGACCCACGGATCTCCTGACGGGACAACCAAATCACGCAGTGGGGCACTGACTGCTCGGCAAGGTGTCTGAGAACTGTCCTCCCCTTAACCGTGGGAACCGCCAATGTCCAGAGGGTGCCTGATGCCACAACCCAAATACCCCCCATGTATGCTGACCCTAAGTGAAGCCTTCAGCAAGGCCAAGGCCTCCTTGCTTCCGCCCCACCGACCAAGCGACTGTGCCATCGAACTCAAGCCGGGAGCAACACCGCCCCTAGGCCGAGTCTTTCCCCTGTCTGAACCCGAGTCCTTAGCCATGAAATCTTACATCGAGGAGGAGCTGGCCAAGGGGTTCATCCAGCCTTCTACGTCCTCAGCGGCTGCCGGGTTCTTCTTCGTGGGCAAGAAAGACGGCTCCCTCCGCCCGTGCATCGATTACCGCAGCCTGAATGACGTCACCATTAAATTCCGGTACCCCCTGCCTCTCGTACCCGCAGCTCTGGAACAACTAAGGAGCGCGAAGATCTATACCAAGCTGGACCTACGGTGCGCCTATAACCTGGTGCGCATTCGGGAGGGGGACAAGTGGAAGACCGCCTTTTCCACCACCTGCAGCCACTACGAATATCTGGTGATGCCGTTCGGATTGTCCAACAGCCCCTCGGTATTCCAGTCCTTCGTCAACGAGGTGTTCCGGGACTTGCTCAACCGTTGTCTGATTGTCTACATCGACGACATACTGATTTACTTAATCTCGCTCGAGGAACACATCACTCATGTTAGAACCATCCTCAAGCGCCTCATCCAACACCAGCTGTATGCCAAGGCCGAGAAGTGTGAGTTCCACCTGAAGACGGTCACCTTCCTGGGATATGTCATCAGCCCGGAGGGGGTGGCCATGGATGACTGCAAGGTACGAGCCATCCTGGATTGGCCCCAGCCCGCCACGGTGAAGGAGCTCCAACGCTTCCTGGGGTTCTCTAATTTCTACCGCAGGTTCATCCGAAACTTCAGCACCGTTGCCTCACCTCTCACCACCATGCTGAAGAAGGGAAGGACAAAATTCCACTGGCCGGCCGACGCCCTCCAGGCCTTTGCCCAACTAAAGGAACCTCCGCTCTGCCAAGAGGCTCAACCCCAGACAGGCCCGATGGGCCCTGTTCTTCACCCATTTCGATTTCAACATCTCCTACCTTCCGGGGTCCAAGAACACCAAGGCCGACTCCCTCTCACGACAGCACGAAACCACTGTCCAAAGCCCTACTGCCGAACCCATCGTCTCGCCCGCGGTCTTCCTAGCCCCCGTCCAGTGGGACCTCATGTCAGACATCTCCCAGGCTCAAGTCTCAGTCCCACCTCCTCCTGAGTGTCCAAACGATCGGACCTTCGTACCCCCCAGCCTCCGGGAGAGGGTACTCCGCTGGGTGCATGACTCCTCAAGCTCCGGCCACCCTGGAATCACAGCTACCACCCGTCTCCTGAGTAACCGCTTCTGGTGGGGGACCCTGCCCGAGGACGCTGCCGACTTCGTTAAGAAATGTCCTGCCTGCAACCTAGCGAAGTCCCCAAGAGAACCACCGGCCAGACTGCTCCAACCTCTCCCCAAACCACAGCGCCCCTGGTCTCATATCGCCGTGGACTTCATGACCAACCTACCCAACTCCCAAGGGCACACCACCATTCTCACTGTCATAGACCGGTTCTCCAAGGCTTGCCGCCTGATACCCCTGCCCAAGCTACCCACAGCCCTAGAAACTGCCGAGCACCTGTTCCAGTATGTGTTTCGCTTCTACGGACTGCCAGAAGAGATCGTCTCGGACCGGGGGACCCAGTTCACCTCCAGGGTCTGGAAGGCCTTCTTCCGTCTCCTTAACGTCAACCTTAACCTCACCTCTGGGTACCACCCCCAGTCCAATCGGCAGACGGAGCGACTAAACCAAGAGATTATCAGGTTCTTGCGCACATACTGCCACCACAACCAGTCGGACTGGAGTAGATTCCTCCCATGGGCCGAATACGCCCAGAACTCCTTGCACAAACCATCCACTAAACTTACTCCGCCGTGAACGACTGGCTGCAGCGCAGTGAGGCAGTGTGGGAGCAGGCCCACGTCCACTTACAGCGGGCCGTGGACCACACCAAGTCGCAAGCGGACCGTCGTCGCCGTTCCGGCCCCGACTACACCCCGGGCCAATGGGTTTGGCTCTCCACCCGAGACCTCCGTCTCCGCCAGCCCTGCAGAAAGCTCAGTCCTAGGTATGTGAGCCCCTTTAAGATCCTTAGAAAGATTAACCCCGTTACTTTCCATCTTGAGCTCCCCTCTAATTACCGTATTTCTCCCTCTTTTCATGTCTCCCTGCTGAAACCGGCCGATGACCCGGGGGCCGAAGAGGAGGTGACTCACAGGCCCCCTACCCTGATCGTGGGCGGCGAGGAAGACTTCACGGTGCGAAGGCTGCTCGACTCCAGGCGCCACCGAGGTCAGATGCAGTACCTTGTCGACTGGGAGGGTTACGGCCCGGAAGAGAGGTCCTGGGTCAGCACCAACGACATCCTCGACCCTAATCTCATCACCGAGTTCCATCGGACCCACCCGGAGAGACCGGCCCCCCGACCTCGGGGAAGACCTCGGTGCGGGTCACATCTTCGCGTCAGGAGCCGCTCACAGGAGGGGGCTCTGTCACGAATACCGGTGAAGGCACCTCCTCCTCGAGCCTCCGGAGATCGCATTCACCCGAGTACTGATCTCGTAGACTACATTCCCCACTAGCCCACACACCTAGGTCTGATTACTCGCCCAGCTGTTTCTCGTTACCTCACCCTATTTAACCATGTCTGTTTGTGCCTTCTTTGCAAAGTCTTGTTTAACCCCGGCGACATTTCCAAGCAAGTTTTGAAACCACTCTAGCTTATCCGTGTACCGACCTAGCATTTCCCTGACCACGTTTGTTAGCTTCCTACCCAGTTACTCTAGCCTGATAATCTACCTCGACTGTTTGCTGCCTGCCCCGATCTCTAGCCTGTTCTCGTTTCGCCCCTGTCTCTCTACTACACTCTGTTTGCCTGCCCACAACCTTGCCTGTACGACCTGAGTTTTGGCTCAATAAAGCCGCATATGGATCCCAACCAACCTGAGTCTTCATTACAGCACCATATCCCTTATACTGCATCAATATCACTATTCAAGTGGCAAAATACAATTTTACTAGCGTACTTGGTTCTCACCGATCTTGTTAGGTGATTGTAGGTGATTTGTCAGCCAGCACGGTGACAGGGCCACATAGGTAACAAGCCCTGGGCATTCTCCCATTAGGAAATCAGGCTCCAATATTTATGTACGTTATCATGCATAAGTATTTAAATGTAGGGGGTCTGATTAAATCTGTTAAGACGATGCTTCTCACATTATGTTGGTGCTCCTATCACATGTTAATCACAGAGTGTTTTCTTGATTTCAATGTTTAAATCCCAGTTCCTCTTAAAGGGGAAGTATCATCTGTTTCTGTAGGCCCTCTGACACCTAGTGGTAGACATTGCTCATTCTTTTTATTAGTGATAGGATTTATAGTGGATTATTCATATGTGTTATTGGTTTGACGCAGGCTTCAACAGAAGTATCGGTGTCTAACATGTCATCATTATTAGCATTTACATATTTGCCTTTTGATCTGCATTTTATGGATTAACCAGTTCCTTGACCTTTCAGTTGTAAGATTTCAAATAGTATGTATATTTCAAATAGTAATATAACCATTTAAAGGTATTTTACATTCCTTAAGTTAATTAATAATTGGTGTGCTATGGCCTGTTTCCTTTTCATTATATATTGTAGTAATTGCCTGAAATTTATTTATTTTATTTTGTTCCCCTTCTGGAACACCACTATATATTACAGGTCACATGTCATGTCAGGCACATGTCTGCTATTGGCTGCATTGCAGGGGCTAAATAAAATAAAAAACTATCATAAGCTAGCCTACCGTTCTGCAGGGTATGGCACAATAGTAGTATATATATATATATATTTTTTTTTTGTAGATGTTTATATGTTGATGTTTCTAATATGTTATACATGTGTGTCTGTATTATGTACGCACCTATGGTGGAAACAAATTTCCTCTCGAGGACAAATAAATCAATCAATCAATCAGTCATATCTGTACAGATTTGTCCCTTACATCCCAAGACCTGGTTGATACCTTGAGTCTAGTTTGTTGGTTTTGTATTTTCCTTTGGGGTTAAGCTCTGCTCCCCTGCTGTCATCGCTTCCAACAGGATCTGATGGTTCAAGCATTATATCACTGAACTGTAGGATGGGTTTTATGCCAAATTATCTATTCTACATTCAAATGAATCCCAATAATCAAGATTATTTTCTGATAGAAATGTAGGTGTAAGTATAGTTCTAGCTGGAAGATCCATCCAATCACAATACAGCTTCCGCTTTATAAGCCGGCACAGGTGTTCCTCATTGTTGGCATACTTCCATTGTTTTAACCCCCTCCACCACATAACCACCAGTTTAGGCTCCATCCAAGGTGGTGAGCGTTTTCGCCTCAGGGGAGGGGAAGGCGCTATATGCAAGTGATACACCCGGCCAGCTGTACTGTATTACTGAACTCTACCTGCTTGTACCTGAAAGAACACGGGACAAAACCGGCTCAACCCGGAGATTGTAAAATCTTGCGAAGGTATTGGGTGTTGCTCAACCCGCTGCACTGCAGATGTCTGTGCCCACGAGCATGCCACACTCCTTGTAGAGTGTTCTCGAACCCTCAAGGGGGCGGGCACAGCCTGGGTCTGGTAGGCCAATGCATTGGCGTTCTCGATCTTGTGGGCAAGCGTCTGTTTAGGCAAGCGTCCTTTTCCGCTGTCCACCAAAGCAGACAAAGAGCTGCTCAGAGCATTTGCAGCTCTGCATGTGATCCAAGTAGGTGCACAAAGCATGCACCGGACACAGCAACACCAAGGTTGGGTCTGCCTCCTCCTGGGGCAGCACTTACAGGTTTACCACCTGAATCCTGAAGGGGGTTGTGGGAACCTTGGGCACATAGCCCAGTCGGGGTCTCAGGATCACGTGAGAATCTGCCGGACCGAACTCCAGGCAAGAGTCGCTGACAGAGAACACTTGCAGGTCCCAAACCCTCTTGATGGAGGTGAGCACAATCAGGAGGGCCATCTTTAAGGAGAGGGGCTTTCAGCTCGACTGACTCTAGCAGCACAAATGGGGCTCTCCGAAGGCCCAAGAGGATCCCATGAGGGAAAGAGGCATGGCCTGGGAAGATTCAGCCTCCGAGTGCCTCTGAGGAATCCGATGATCAGGTTGTATTTCCCTAGGGACTTACCATCCACTGCGTCATGGTGTGTGGCTATAGCGGCTACGTATACCTTCAAGGTGGAGGGGGACAGCTGCCCCTCCAGCCTCTCCTGCAGGAAGGAAAGCACTGACCCGACTACGCATCTCTGGGGGTCTTCTGCTCGGGAAGAACACCAATTCATGAACAAATGCTACTTAGGGCATAAAGCTGCCTGGTAGAGGGAGCTCTGGCTCGAGTGATCATGTCTATGACTGCTTTGCCGAATCGACTCCAAATCAGCTGGACCACCTGGGCGCAGAGTCTCCACTCTCCGCTGAGAGTTGCCTGCCATAACAGCGCGTCTGCTGTGGTGTTGAGTCTGCCCGGGGTATGAGTGGCCCACAGCAACCTCCTTGGTGATTTATACATGCTACTGTCACTGTGTTGTCGAACCAGACCAACACATGCTTGCCCTGGATCAACGGCAATAGCCTCTGCAGGGTGAGTAGTACAGTCAGCAACTCTAGGCAGTTGATGTGAAAAACCAGTTGCGGTCCTAACCAGGAACCGGTGGCTGCATGCCCATTGCACACGCTGCCCCAGCCCAGTTTGGAGGTGTCTGTGGTGGCCACAACACATCTGGACACTTGCTGTAAACTCCTGCCCGTAGAAATGCAAGGTCTGTCCAAGGGCTGAATATGTGGCGACAGCGGCGCCATGCCCATCTTGGGACTTGAGTCTGAAGCCAGTCTTGAAGCAGTCTCATATGCATCTGCCGCTGAGGGAGCCTCTAAAAGTGTTTCAGTGGAACCGCTGTCCTCCGCCTGAATGACTTCAGGCAGCTCAGCACCAACTGTGCACTCATTGAGACAGAGTCTAACTCCATCCCGAGAAAAGCGATGCTCTGAACTGGGGAGAGATTACTCTTTTCCCAGTTGACCCGAAGCGCTAGACAGTTGAGGTGCCTGAACACCAAATCCCTGTGCATGCACAGCAACTCTCGAGAGTGTGCTAGAATCAGCCAGTCGTCAAGGTATAGAAAACTGTTCTTTTAAATTGTAAAAAGAGTTTAAAATTTTAAAAAGAGTATTTTTGCTGAATTTTGGATCAAATAAATGCAGTCTTGGTGAGCAGAAGAGACTTCTTTTAAACGGTAGTGCAGGTCTAAAATTAAGTAAAGTCTTTATGTAAAGAAAATTTATAGTCAGATTACTTCTTTTAACCTAAAACTTGATTTTGAGCATTAAGTCTCCTCACAGTCATTCTCTTTCTGTCACATTCCTCAGTGATGGGCCCAGGGGAAGGTCTTTATCTCCTCAGGTGTGACAAATGTTTAATATGTGTTATATGGCCTTATTTCAATGACTTAAAAAATTTGTTTTTAAAAAACCAAGCATAAACGTTATTTTCTCAAAAATACAAACATGTACACACTCAATAATTATTGTGGCCCAGTTTGTGCTGAATACAGTGTAAAAGCTACACTTTGATGCTGTGCTGATTTAGCGCTTTGGGAATGTCTTTAGGAGTGACCAACTGTGAATATGTGTGCAACACATCAATGAAATTGACTGGAATTTATAGCCTCTGCTGGTGACATCATCAGGATGTGCTGGTACCAGGGGCTATAAATAGATGCGCCACTGGAGCATCGTCAGGTCTTTTGTCTTCAGACCATTTTGTGTGTGTTGTGCTTCTCAAGCCTATCAAAACTTTCTACTTTCCTCTGATAGGAGTTAGATTTGTTAGGCAGTGTGCAGAAAACCTTTCTTTCTTTCTAACATGAGCAATAAGCATGGCAAACGGTGTGTGTTTCTGTGTTTACGCCATATGGCTGAAGCGGACACACACAAGTTTTGTGTGTTTGGGGGAAGAGCATGCAGCTCTTGCGTTGAGGTGGGTGCGAGCATTGCAAACTGTTTACAGTGAAAATGCTACGCACTCATCTCACTTACTTCCAAGAGCCAGCGCCCACCCTTCCATCGTGGGGCTCTCGTATGGATCTGGCTGTGGAGTGAGAGACAGGTCCGTCCCTATCGCTCGCTCTCACTCCAGATCCAGCCGGTCCTTCTCAAATCTCAACGCATGCCCCGGCGCCTCTTCGGTTCATGAGGGGGACGTAGAATTTCTTGAGTCTGTGGACTTTGAGCTACCTACCCATGAGCATTCCTCACATGATAATAAAGCGGTTGAGGAATTACTCAAGGTGGTTACTCGTGCGATGGCCAGACTACAGTTAGACTGGCCACACGAACAAGAGACCCCCAAACGTTCTAAACGAGAGGACATATTTCTGTCTGGTGGCCAGGGGAAGGGAATGCAAAATCAGATCCCTTCCCTTCTTTGTAGAACTCCATGATGAGCTTTCTCGTTCATGGAGGAAACCTTATACTTCCCGTATCTTTGTGCCTTTGACGTCGACATATTCGACCATCGTGGGTGCTGAGGCACGGGGGTATTTGATGATGCTGCAGGTAGAAGAGACACTCTTCTACCTGCAGTGGTTTCATGGTGCCCTCCACACCATGGCAGTGTTACAGGCTTACCAGGCTGACCTGTTGAAGGACCTGAGTACGGGTAGTACGGTCAATGAAGAGGCCTTTTCAGAGCTTCGTCGAGCCACGGATCTGTCTCTCCGTGCGACCAAACAAATTTTTTTTTCATTTCCGCTAAAGGCAGTGACGCGTTTTCGTGCATTATTATATTTTAACTGTTAAAAATGTATTTATTATACATCAAATAACCACAGATTATTACACAGAATTTTAAACCTACACCAAAATTATGGAATCAATTATGAATCAATTATCAATTGTGAATCATAAACAAAATATTTATGCAACAGCACTTACACTCCCACCAAAATCACTCATTGACTAGGAATGTGGGATTTTCTTCTAAACAAAGATGAAAGAAACCGATAAATGTTTTGGACCTGAATGAGTGTAACCTTATTTATATGACTTAGTTGCTTCAAGTAAAGTAACTACCTTGTGAATAGACCTTTCTAGGTAGACTGATCTAGTGAGTGCCTTTCCTTTAGCAAATGTAGTGTCACTGACTAATAGCTTCAGTTTTCGCACAATGCCGTCTGCACAAGGGTGAGCTTCTACCACTCTTGCAAGCTTCCATTCGTTTCTTTATGTGCTGCCATCTTGTAGAACCACAATGTCATCTATTTGTGAATTTCGCGATGATCTTTGCCATTTCCGTCATTGTTGGAGATTTAGCAGGTATTCCCGTTTCCATCTTTGCCAGAATTAATTGGCCATGAACTGCACTCTTCTCCACCATTTACACAGATAGATGTCTTCTTTGCTGAACTGTCCCGGAGGAGGCAGAATGATTGAGGATTTCATAGTTAGTATATGGTTGGGAGTGAGAGGTTCGGGACCTGTGGGATTGTGAAGATGTTCAACACTAAGTGCTCTGCTGTTGAGCATGTCAGTCAGGATGCTTCTGATCATTCTAATTTGTCGCTTCCAGACTCCACACATGTGACTCGCTTATGGGACATTCATTACCAATTCACAACTGATTACTCATAGACGTTCTTGATCCATCCATTTGAGCAACTCAGAAAACTCTCTTCTAGTGCCCATAAAATGTGTTCCCTGATCGCATCTTAATTGGCGAACAGGTCCTCTGATAGCCACAAACATTTGAAGCACATTTATGCGTCTGTTGTCAGGTCATCTAGTGTCTCTATGTGTACTGCTCTAGAGCACAGACAGGTAAACAACAATCGGTATCATTTTAATTCCCTTCATCCCTCTGTTACGATGAAGGTGCCAAAACAATCTAGACCACAGTATGTAAAGGGAGGAGATATCTTGGTTTTCTCTCCCGGCAGATCTGCCATTTGTTGAACCTCAGTGGTTCTTCTGTATCTTCTACATTTTACACACTTGTAAATCTGTGAAGAGACCACATTTCAACATCCTAAGATCCATATTCCGTTTGCATGTCATTCGTTCATGATCATGCCCCTATCTTGGTGCTGTACACGCTCATGATCACGTTTGACAAGTAAGGTTGACATATGAAATTTCTTCGGAAGTATTGCGGGATGTTTTACGTCACTATGCAAGGTTGATTGGGATAGCCGTCCTCCCACCCTGAGGATATCATTCTTGTCCGAGAATGCATTTAACTGTCGAAACTTATTGCTCTTGTTCAAGATAGCTTCTTTCTGAAACTTGATTTCATCGGTGTCCTCTCCAAGGCTTCTTTATGTACAAACTTAATGATGAAGATTTCCGCTTCTCTTCTTTCTTCGAGGCTCGTTGCTATGGAATGATATTCCGGACATTATTCAAAAGGAATTGCAAATTGTATTTGCATTTGCGTTTTCAATTTGTGGACGCATAAAATGTGACATAATCCAAACGCAATTGCAAATCGCGCATTACGGTTTGCATTTTTCTTTAAGCGAACGCACAGTGACTGCCAAAGTTCAAATGGAAAAGCAAAGTCCGTTTGCAACTGTGTTTCCCATATCTTACAAGTTTTGGCCCTGTCATATTTAAATAGCAATTTCAATTACCACGTCTGCTTTTTCACTTTCTCAGCTGCGTATGTAGCCAGCCAAAACTCAAATGGAATACTATTTTTTTATTTTTTTTTATTGCAATATTAACAAACAGAACAAGACGATACATACAAGAAATATAAACAATCTTTCAAAACAAAAGAGAAATTATGGTTCAGAATACATTAAGAGAGGAAATGTGAAAGAAATTGAAATATATTCAACAATAGTCTAAAAAGAAAAGAGAGTAAGAGAAGAAAGAAAAAAAAGAAGAAGAGGGCACAAAAGAAAAAAACATTAAGAGAGAATATTAAACATGGCACTAATTCTGGATGTTTTCATTGCTTTCTTGTTAACAGAAGTTGAAATTGTATTTAAATACATCTTCAATTCTTCTTTGAAAAAGCTAAAGTGGGGTTTACTTTTCATATATTTACATTTATGGATATGAAACTTTCCAATATATAAAAGAAGGTTTATACAAAAACATGCATTAATTAGATTCTTGTCTTTAACATAAAATCCAAAAAGAATGTGTCTATATGATAAAGAAAAGTTACATAAAACCTTTTGGACAATCAGAGCATCAATATTGTTCCAGAAAGACCGAGTAAAAAGACATTCCCAAAACAAATGATCAACAGTTTCAGAGGAGGCTTCACAAAAGAGCAGGAAGTATCAATATCATTTCTAAATTTCTTTAAAAAGTATTTAACTGGATAAAATCTATGAATAATTTTATAGGATATTTCTTTAACTTTATTAGTTAGAAAGAATTTCTGAGGAAGTGACCAAACATATGACCATTTAATATCATCAAAAAGGTTATTCCAATAAGAAATGGAGGAAGGAATTGAAGTAACAGGGTCCAAAAATAATGACCTAATTTTATAATTGGATTTATGTATTGAAAAACAAACAGAACCAACCACAGTAGATTCAGGGCTAGGGGAGAAACAGAAGTCACTGTAGCACTATTATTGTTTCTAAACAGCATACAGATTTCCAAAGAGATGGCCTTGAAAACTATATTAAATTCTTTACTAGATACTGGGAATTGGTATCCTGAAACAAAATCGGAATAATTAAATAAATTACCTTCACTATCAAATAGCTGGTTTACTAATATCACCCCATTATTGAACCAGTTTTCAAGAAATAAAGATTTCCTCTTATGAAGAATATTACAGTTGTTCCAAATTAAAAAATTGTGTGGCGAGAAATTATGCTTGTAAATAAGTTTCCAAGCCATAAGCATCTGCTGATGATAATTGGAAAGTTTGACAGGAAGTTTACTAATTGAATAATTGCACATTAAAAGAAAATGTATACCTCCTAATTGAGAAAAAATATATCTTGGGATTATACTCCAAATAGAAGATTGATTGTGAAGGAAACGCTTAAGCCAATTAATTTTTAAGGTATTGTTAAGAGAATCAAAATCAATGAAATTTAAGCCACCTTTATTATAAGAATTCAAAATAACTGATTTTCTAATACTCAAATGGAATACTAATTCCCTTAGTATTTCCATTTCCGATGCCTTACACAGAAACCTGTCAATCAGGGTCAAGGGTGGGATTATGCTATGGGGCGTGTTTGTCTTGGGAAGTGACGTCACTCACAGTCGACGGTCAAGAGGTGATGCCCTGAACAGACGCCGGTTTATCAAATCAAATCAAATCACTTTATTGTCACACTATCATGTACACAAGTGCAACAGTAGGTGAAATTCTTGTGTGCAGTTCCGAGCAACATAGCAGTCATGACAGCGACGAGACATATACCAGTTACAATAAACAACATACTTACACAACACAATTTACAAATCAAATGTACACATACTTACACAACACAATAATTATATACAATGTACAGTAAACAATACACACAATATACAATACAATAAGTAGGGGTATATGAAATATATATATATATATATATATATATATATATATATATATATATATATATATATATATATATATATATACATATTTTTATTGAAATAAAAACAGTGGTGCATTACATACAAAGAGTTAACAATGCTCCTCTTGATTTTACAAATTTTCCCCCTTACCCACAACCCACAACCCAAAATAATTAAAAAATAGAGAGAACAGTAAATAAATATAATTAATAACAAAAAAAATAAAAATGGATAATACAGAAACGTCTAGGTTACGAATGTAACCTCCGTTCCCTGATGGAGGGAACGAGACGTTGTGTCAAAGAAGCGACACTAGGGGTCTCTCTTGAGAGTCTTTTGCATCTCTGATCTATGAGAAAAGGCCAATGAGAAATTGGCAGACAGAATTTGCATGTCCCGCCCCCGGACATCCGGGTATAAAGGGAGGGAAATGCATCTGTTTCATTCAGGATTTTTCTGAGGAGCCGACAATGAGTTTCGGCCACAACAGTGACTCTGTTCAGCGACGTGGCCGGGAGGACACAACGTCTCATTCCCTGATGGAGGTATCGCCTTTTCTCTCTCTATGTTTCTCGCATCTGGGGCCATCTTAACGCTATCATACGCACTCGGGGAAGGCGATATTTCCCAGTTTTCCTATTCTTTCAGGGGGGAAAGACCCTGTGGAGACCACACCTGCCCAGACTGGGGGAGGTAAAGAGTGGTGAAATACATCACATGGGCTTTTAGGTCACATGTGGAGAATAGCACGGTGGTAGATCCTACCTCATTGGGAGGGAGGAGTTGCTACAAACACGGTGACTGGGGGTCCGTGAGGACTGCCCAAGGGAGACGCGGGTCCGCTCGCAAGGGGAACGTACCGCAGAAAATACGCACAGGGGTAAAAGTCCACGTGGAAGCCCTTTCTGTGGAGCACCTATTCCAGTACAGGGTAAATTGAGTCTTGGTTGGCAAATTCCTCCGCTGAATTCGCGGACCAGATGGCTAGGGAGGAGTCATCCAGGGAGCCAAGTTCATGGGATCTCCTGGGGTAAAGGCGCACTGTTTTACCTCAGCGGAGGGAAAGGGCGCTATGTGTAAGTGGTCCACCCGGTCAGTTTGTCAGCGTGGACACGCAAGGGGGGGGCACGGCTTGGGTGCGATAGGCCAACGTAATGGCGTCCACTACCCAGTGGGAAAACCTCTGTTTGGAGATAGCATTCCCTTTCTGCTGTCCACCAAAGCAGACAAATCGTCTCGATCGCCCCCCGGTGACTGGTCCTAGTATAGGTCATAAACCCTGCCTCCACATGTTATTCAACAGGACGTGAGACCAGCTAAACAATTAAATTACACTTCACATATCTTTTTTCCAGAGATAGTTTCTGTCATTTACTGTAGTTTCTATCACGTTGATGTAATTTCAAGTGTTTGTTTTCAAAATAAGTTTGTTTTTAGTTAGTTATTTGATGCTATAAAAATGGTGCTGTGACATCATGATTGACAGCTGTGATTGACAGGTTCTCTGAGCGAAGTAGTCACTGAAGCACCAACTGACTTTTTTTCAGGATCTTCGGAAGACTGAGGAGATTGGAGCTTTAAATTTAATATCTACATTTCTATAATTAATTATTTCACACCGTCATAAGTCAAAAGTCAAAAGTGCAGGGGCGTGTGCTTGCGATTGATTCAGCAAGAGTGAGGGCGGGGCCTTGATTTCGCGGCTTTACTTCCTGCTCACTACTGCGCAGGTCTGGTCCCGAAATCGTAACTGTGCAGACTCAAGTCCCAAGATGTCAGCGCCATATCGGGACACTGGCAGCTTTAGTTCTCACCAATGGAAAAGAGCGAAGGGGCGTCGTCCATCTTTTTTTACAGTCTATGGGTCCAAATAGATACGCAAAGCACGTACCGGACACAGCAATGAAGGGGCTGGGCCTGCCTCCTCCCGGGGCAGCGCTTCACTACCTGGCAACCAGACCAAACTCCAGGCAGGTGTCGCTGACAGAGAACGCTTGCAGGTCCCCGACCCTTTTGATGGAAGCGAGCGTGATCAGGAGGGCCGTCTTCAAGGAGATGGCCCTGAGTCCAACTGATTCTAGTGGCTCGAAGGGGAGTCTCTGAAGGCCCGAGAGGACCACTGAGAGATCCCATGAGGGGAACAGGCTTGGCCGGGAGGGTTTTAACCTCCGGGCACCTGTTAGGAACCTAATAACTGAGTCGTGCTTACCCAAAGACTTGCCATCTACTGTGTCGTGGTTGTTGCTAAAGCTGGGATAGCGTCTGACCGTGTTGCTGGTGCCGTACTTTGCTTTTGTTTAGAGTTGCTCATTTCGCTTTCTGAGCTGCGTTTAGTTCTTATATTTTATGTTGCTTAGCAATTAGATAAAAAAGGAAGATGCTAAATATGTTTAAAATGAGTGTGGTTGGGAGGTCCTCATCTCAAAGTTTCTTTTTAAAAGTCTATATTGTCCTTAAAAAACATTACTTGGACTTTGAGTGTGTTTGTTTGTTTGCATGTGTGTGTTTTTGTGTGTGTGTAGACTTTAGGGGCCTGCGCAGCTGGCACTTGGGGCGATTTCGGGAGTTCAACGGGCACGGTTTCGCTAGGTAAACCTTCTTTCTCAGGGACAGGGAACCCTCTGGCATCCACGCCCAGGCATCTGGAACCTCCACATCTGGCCCTTGGTCGGGATGCGGAAGGTCTAAAACGGTCAACCACCAGTCGTCGTAGACACGATCACTCAAGCCAGAGCTTCCTCTACCAGGCTTTATGCCCCAAAGTGGCACTTATTCACTTAAATGGTTGTTCTTCCCGATCTGAAGACATGCAGAGATGCGCAGTCAGTCAGTGCTCCCTTTCCTGCAGGAGAGGCTGGAGGGGCAGCTTTCCCCCTCCACCTTGAAGGTCTATATAGCCGCCATAGCAGCTCACCATGATGCAGTGGACTGTAAGTAATTTGGGTAGCACGACCTGATCATTAGGTTCCTTAGAGCCGCCCAGAGACTGAACCCTCCTAGGCCTCATGGGATCTCTCCGTTGTCCTCATGGGCCTTCTGAGAGCCCTGTTTGAGCCGCTAGAATCAGTCGAACTAAAGGGCCTCTCCTTGTAGACGGCCCTCCTAATTGCGCTCACTTCCATCAAGAGTGTTGTGGACCTGCAAGTGTTCTCTGTCAGCGACCCTTGTCTGTAGCCCGGTCCGGCAGACTCTCGTGTCATCCTGAAATGGAGTTGGAGTGGTGGTGGTGTAGTGGTCTAAAGCACATAACTGGTAATCTGGTAATCAGAAGGATGCTGGTTCGAGCCCCACAGCCACCACCATTGTGTCCTTGAGCAAGGCACTTAACTCCAGGTTGCTCCAGGGGGATTATCCCCGTAATAAGGGCTCTGTAAGTCGCTTTGCATAAAAGTGTCTGTCAAATGCATAAATGTAAATGTAAACTAGAAAAAGTTCGTCGAGACAAACTTAAAGTTTAAAGTAGTTTGAAGTTTAAAGTAGTTTATAGTTTAAATTAGTTTAAAGTTTAAATTAGTCTAAAGTTAAAATTAGTTTGAATTTTAAAGTAGTTTATAGTTTAAATTAGTTTAAAGTTTAAATTAGTCTAAAGTTTAAATTAGTTTGAATTTTAAAGTAGTTTGAAGATTAAATTAGTTCAAAGTTTAAAGTAGTCTAAAGTTTAAATTAGTTTGAATTTTAAAGTAGTTTATTGTTTAAAGTAGTTTGAAGTTTAAAGTAGTTTATAGTTTAAATGAGTTTAAAGTTTAAAGTAGTTTGTAGTTTAAAGTAGTTAAAAGTTTAACTTAGTTGCTAGATAGATAGATAGATAGATAGAAAGATAGATAGATAGACACTCAGATAGATAGATAGATATAGATAGATAAATATTTACCCTCAGATAGATAGATAGATAGATTTTAGCATGTTTTAGCACTTCGCTAGGTGATGCGAACATGTGTTAGCATGATGCTAGCATGTTTTAGCATGTTTTAGCACTCCGCTAGGCGATGCTCGCATGTGTTAGCATGATGCTAGCACGATTTTAGCATGTTTTAGCACTCTGCTAGGCGATGAAAGCATGTGTTAGCATGATGTTAGCACGTTTTAAGCATTTTTTGGCACTTCGCTAGGCGATGCTAGCATGTGTTAGCATGATGCTAGCACGTTTTTAGCATGTTTTAGCACTTCGCTAGGCGATGCTAGCATGTGTTAGCATGATGTTAGCACATTTTTAGCATTTTTTTAGCACTTCGCTATGCGATCCTAGCATGTGTTAGCATGATGCTAGCACGTTTTTAGCATTTTTTAGCACTTCGCTAGGCAATGCTAGCATGTGTTAGCATGATCCTAACATGTTTTTAGCATGTTTTAGCACATTGCTAGGCAATGCTAGCATGTGTTAACATGATCCTAACATGTTTTTAGCATGTTTTAGCACATCGCTAGGCGATGCTAGCATGTGTTAGCATGATGCTATCACGTTTTTAGCATTTTTTAGCACTTCGCTAGGCGATGCTAGCATGTGTTAACATGATGCTAGCACGTTTTTAGCATGTTTTAACACTGCGCTAGGCGATGCTAGCATGTGTTAGCATGATGCTAGCACGTTTTTAGCATGTTTTAGCACTTCGCTAGGCAACGTTATGATGTGTTAGCATGATTCCCAAACAAATGACTCTAATGAGCCGGTTCTTTTGAATCTACAGTGTGAAACATACAGTGTGAACAGTGTAGTCTGATTCCCAAATTAATGACTCTAATGAGCCAGTTCTTTTGAATCTAAAATGTGTTAGCATGATTCCCAAACAAATGACTCTAATGAGCCGGTTCTTTTGAATCTACAGTGTGAAACATACAGTGTGACCAGAGTAGTCTGATTACAACATTAATGACTCTAATGAGCCGGTTCTTTTGAATCCACAGTGTGAAACATACAGTGTGACCAGTGTAGTCTGATTCCCAAATTAATGACTCTAATGAGCCGGTTCTTTTGAATCTACAATGTGAAACATACATTGTGACCAGTGTAGTCTGATTCCCAAATTAATGACTCTAATGAGCTTGTTCTTTTAATCTAAAATGTGAAACATACAGTGTGACCAGTGTAGTCTGATTCCCAAATTAATGACTCTAATGAGCCGGTTCTTTTGAATCTACAATGTGAAACATACAGTGTGACCAGTGTAGTCTGATTCCCAAATTAATGACTCTAATGAGCCGATTCTTTTGAATCTACAATGTGAAATATACAGTGTGACCAGT
The DNA here is from genome assembly GCF_025860055.1 of Xyrauchen texanus. Classification (NCBI taxonomy): domain Eukaryota; kingdom Metazoa; phylum Chordata; class Actinopteri; order Cypriniformes; family Catostomidae; genus Xyrauchen; species Xyrauchen texanus. The sequence goes on along the minus strand of NC_068300.1, from coordinate 42,021,528 downwards.
GTAATCTGATTACAATATTAATGACTCTAATGAGCCGGTTCTTTTGAATCTACAGTGTGAAACATACAGTGTGACCAGTGTAATCTGATTACAACATTAATGACTCTAATGAGCCGGTTCTTTTGAATCTAAAGTGTGAAACATACAGTGTGACCAGGGTAGTCTGATTCCCAAACAAATTACTCTAATGAGCCGGTTCTTTTGACTCTACAGTGTGAAACATACAGTGTGACCAGTGTAGTCTGATTCCCAAATGAATGACTCTAATGAGCCGGTTCTTTTGAATCTACAATGTGAAACATACAGTGTGACCATTGTAGTCTGATTCCCAAATTAATGACTCTAATGAGCCGGTTCTTTTGAATCTACAATGTGAAACATACAGTGTGACCAGTGTAGTCTGATTCCCAAATTAATGACTCTAATGAGCCAGTTCTTTTGAATCTACAATGTGAAACTTACAGTGTGACCAGTTTAGTCTGATTCCCAAATGAATGACTCTAATGAGCCAGTTCTTTTGAATCTACAATGTGAAACTTACAGTGTGACCAGTTTAGTCTGATTCCCAAATGAATGACTCTAATGAGCCAGTTCTACAGTGTAGTGTTAAAAAAGTTTAGTTGCTAGATAGATAGATAGATAGATAGATAGATAGATAGATAGATAGATAGATAGATAGATAGATAGATAGATAGATAGATAGATAGATAGATATTTACCCTTAGATATATAGAGAGATAGATATAGATAGATAGATATTTATCCTCAGATAGATAGATAGATAGATAGATAGATAGATAGATAGATAGATAGATAGATAGATAGATAGAGAGAGAGAGATAGATATTTACCCTCAGATAGATAGATAGATAGATAGATAGATAGATAGATAGATAGATAGATAGATAGATAGATAGATAGATAGATAGATAGACAGATAGATATTGACCCTCAGATAGATGCTAGCACGTTTTTAGCATGTTTTAGCGTGTGGCTAGGAAGATTTTAGGTCATTACTTTTTGGCTGCTTGATAAAAGAAATCCTCTGAGGGAGAGGGAGAGGGATAGATGCAGGGCTGACAGGCCCTTTTTGTCTGTGTGTGTGAAAATGTCAGTTGGAATTTGAATTTCTGAACATTCCGCAATGTTAAGTCAATGGGAGTTTTTCCGAGTCTGTGCCCGAGTTTGGTGCCTGTAGCTTAAAAGCTCTAGGAGGAGTTAGATATAGAAATTTCAGAGTAAGAAGAATAATAATAACTAGAAAAAAAAGTTCGTCGAGACAAACTTTAAGTTGGCTTGTGAAAGTTTGGACCAGAAAGTTTGAAGAAGTTTAAAGTAGTTTGAAGTTTAAATTTGTTTAAATTTGTTTAAAGTTTAAAGTAGTTTATAGTTTAAATTAGTTTGTAGTTTAAATTAGTTTGAAGTTTAAATTAGTTTGTAGTTTAAATTAGTTTAAATTAGTTTAAAGTAGTTTATAGTGTAAAGTAGTTTAGTTTAAATTAGTTTAAAGTAGTTAAAAGTTTAACTTAGTTGCTAGATAGATAGATAGATAGATAGATAGATAGATAGATAGATAGATAGATAGATAGATAGATAGATAGATAGATAGATAGATAGATAGATAGACAGACACTCAGATAGATAGAGAGATAGATAGATAGATATTTACCCTCAGATAGATAGATAGATCGATAGATAGATAGACATTGACCCTCAGATAGATAGATAGACAACAGACAGACAGAGAGACAGATAGATAGATAGATAGATAGATAGATAGATAGATAGATAGATAGATAGATAGATAGATAGATAGATAGATAGATAGATAGATATTGACCCTCAGATAGATAGATAGATAGATAGATAGATAGATAGATAGATAGATAAATAGATGATGGATTGATTGATTGATTGATTGATTGATTGATTGATTGATCCTTGCTACCCTGAGTCCCATGAACAAAGCCAGAAGTCTTTATGTTGTTCTGTTGCAGAGATATGTGATTTGTTACTCGGTTGCTAGGGTAACCCCATATGGTTGCTAGGCAGTTACCATAGTGATACTAATCAAGTCTTCTTGCCATCCTGATTGAAATAAACCAACCCAGAAGTCTCTACGATTTTCTGGTCCAGAGATATGTGATTTGTTATTCGGTTGCTAGGGTAACCCAATGTGGTTGCTAGACAGTTACCATAGTGATACTTATCAAGTCTCCTTGACATCCTGATTGAAATAAATCAACCCAGAAGTCTCTATGATTTTCTGGTGCAGACATATGTGATTTGTTACTCGGTTGCTAGGGTAACCCCATCTGGTTGCTAGGCAGTTACCATAGTGATACTAATGAAGTCTCCTTGCCATCCTTATTGAAATAAGTAAATCCAGAAGTCTCTACGTTTTTCTGATGCAGAGATATGTGATTTGTTACTCGGTTGCTAAGGTAACCCCATGTGGTTGCTAGGCAGTTACCATAGTGATACTTATCAAGTCTCCTTGCCATCCTGATTGAAATAAATCAACCCAGAAATCTCTCTGATTTTCTGGTGCAGAGATATGTGATTTGTGACTCGGTTGCTAGGGTAACCCCATGTGGTTGCTAGGCAGTTACCATAGTGATACTTATCAAGTCTCCTTGCCATCCTGATTGAAATAAATGAACCCAGAAGTCTCTCTGATTTTCTGGTGCAGAGATATAGTTATTGCTAAACGGTTGCTAGGGAACTCTGTTTAGTTGCTAGGGAGTGGCTTGACATCTGCCAATCATGAAACTCCAAAGGCTGCTTGTCAGTATGAATGATATAAACCAACTCCCATGCCTCTGTGACATTCAGAATGGAAGATATCCCTCTATGGATTTTGGTTGTTAAGGTGCTCGACAATGGTTGCTAGGGAGGGGCTAGGAAGTGTTGAGGTGATTCATAATTGGCTGTTTGCTTCCCCGAGTCAAACGAGACCACCCTTGTGTTTCTATGACACTTCTATCCGGAGATATCCCTTTGATGTCTTTCATTAGAAGTCTATGGGAGTTGTTGCTAAGGTGCTTTAAATTGTTGCTAGGGCGTGGCTTGATAGCTTCACAATGATCCCGAGAGACTGATTGGTCGTCTGAGTAAAATGAGCCCGCCCCCTTGTCTCTATGACACTGTGATCCAGAGCTATGTTCAATACAAAATCCCTATGCAGTGAGGTAGGCGGTGGGCCGGACCTCGAAATTATGAATTTAATACTTACCTCACAGCTGTGTAAGTCTTTTTTTGCTGAGGTCATGTAATAAAATCGTATAAGTACTACAGACATTGTTTCCCACTTTGTTGTTTGCACATTTGACGCAAAATGTCCTTACAAACTCTTACTTTTTTAAACCGGCAAATAAGCAGGAGTACTAATCATAACGTTAGAAAACCTCCCGTTTCCTTGACAACCAATGTAAATAATGAACACAGATGACCAGGAAGCTGCGTTCTTGAAATTACAATTTTGCTGTGAATCATTAAAAATGTAAATTTAGTTCTGTAGTTCAGTAATACTGAGGTAAAAATGAGGTGTTTTATCCATTTAGCCTCAAATGTAAAAAGCCCTGTAACCCCCCCTTTCCCAGACAAGTTGGGCAAAGATTGTTCAATGTACAAATGTATCGGTGAACCTGCAAACCACAGAGAGTACAGTAGCTGAAAAAGCCGTATTGGCATTTAACTTAAATTTGGCAAGTGATGCATTCATGACATCCCCAAAATAAAAAGGTTGCTGCTCAGAAGTCATTCTGAATATACACATAACCAACATATATTTAGAAAGCCAACCCTTGAGAGTTTACATTTCAAGACTCAAAATTAACCAGACTGTTATTAATATTGAGATATATAAGCTCAAACATAGAAACAAAAACAACAAATATTAAGAATATATTTATAAAATGTATAAAAATATTATGTGAATTTAGGATTGCAACTTATAACCACAACTAAAACATGGGGATTTTTTAAAGACAATCATCCCGCACATCCTATTCAATATTCTATAATAAAATCAACTAATCGAATATTCGAAAATCGTGACTCATCCCTAATTAATATAGTATTTCAGTGCAAGTGGATGACATGACAAGTAGCAAAAGGCAGTGCAATACGTGTGTAAGTGGGGTCAAATGTTCATAGCAAATTTAAAAATAAAAAAAAATAAACCAATGTAGCAGCATCATAGTGTAAACTACCAGTGTATTTGTGCAAGAGTCAATCAGCTGCACTTAGGTTATTGGAGGGTGGGGGTGGAAGGAAGAGGCTCTCTATGATTCCCCTATAGAAAGTTAAGAGGATGGATTTGTTGGAGATGAGCCTTCCTCAACTGTGGGAGGAAGTGCAGAGGTTTTTGGACTTTCTTGGCCAGGTTCTGTTGGTGGTGTCGATAGATCAAGATGGGTCATCTGTGATGTGGATACTAAGCAACTCCGTGATCTTGACCTGCTCCATTCATGGTGCTGTTGATGTGATGATGATTGTCAACGATCACCTCTGTAGTCATTTGGGTGTGGAGAGATATGATGTTGTCCTGTCCGTGTCTGTGTGTTAGATAAACAACTGAATTATATTCAGATAAATAAACACAGAAAGCACACATTACTAGATAATTTTAAATCACATTTTTTCATCTTGACATTTGTATTAAGATGCTAACCATCTTAAACGAGCTTGACAAGACTACTGCAGTTCTGACCACAAATAATTTTGTTAAATAGCTCAAAAACAGCCATCTTTAAATAAAATATTTTTCCACCATATGTGCATAGCTACCATGCACAGAATTGTGTCATTGTATAAACTGTGACAATCAACCATAAATGGCTTATATAACTCCATGACTACCACTATAAAGTTGATTTGAAATAATTTCTTTGTTTTGCTTTGCACTCTTTTTAGCTGATAATTAGTCTAGCTTACTTGTAGCCTAGGTAGCTTGCTATAAACCAATCCAACTTTGACATACCTGTCAAATTATTTCCTACTGTCTTCCCGTTTAAATATTTACCCGTAATTATCCCGTATTTGAATAATCTTTGCTTAGTTCATTGTGTATGTACCAAATGATTTGGATAAGCAACATACCGTTAGACCTAGCTTTACTGCTCCACTACCAACATTCTTTCGTGGCTACTGTTCTCATCAACGACAACGCATATATTCACAACGAAGTATATCTTGCAGTCTTAAATACAACTTATATGAAAAGCATTAAGATATAGGGGTGTATAATCATTGTAAAACAAATCTTACCTTGACGTTGTCTTGCCGAGACACACCGGTCTCTCCAGGTTGGGTTGTAGACTCATTTGGCTTTAGACTGACGCGAGTCACGCCGACCGGTTCAACGAATAACGTGATTGGCCAAATCAATTCAACAAGGTAACAACACAAGCGTTGATTGGATCTCACTCCGCCAACGCTTGTGATCAGCTAGCTGAAATTAAATCTATTTTTATACTTTAATGTGCAACAATTGGCGTTGGAAACAATCGGTAATCTTTTTGTGAATTATTCATACAGACAAATAAAAAAAATGAGCCAGACAGCTGCTGGGTAACTATCAAATCAAAAACTAAACGAGATAGACGGTCTCGGCCCACCGCCTAAGGGAGAGAGGGAGAGATGCAGGGCTGACAGGCCCTTTTTTTCTGTGTGTGTGTGAAAATGTCAGTTGGGATTTAAATTTCTGAACATTCCGCAATGTTAAGTCAATGGGAGTTTTTTCCAAGTTTGATCGTCATTTTTAGGAAAACCGTAAGTCCGATCAGTTAGAAAAGATATAGCACACTATTCGGGATTAGTCTGAAGGTCTGTGCCGAGTTTGGTGCCTGTAGCTTAAAAGCTCTAGGAGGAGTTAGGCTTGGTAATTTTAGTCTCAGAAGAATAATAATAACTAGAAAAGTGAAAGTATATAACTAGCCTAGTAATAATAACTAGGCTTGTGAAAGTTTGGACCAGAAAGTTTGAAGAAGTTTAAAGTAGTTTGAATTTTAAATTTGTTTATAGTTTAAATTAGTTTGAAGTTTAAATTAGTTTGTAGTTTAAATTAGTTTGAAGTTTAAATTAGTTTAAAGTAGTTTATAGTTTAAATTAGTTTAGTTTAAATTAGTTTAAAGTAGTTTAAAGTTTAACTTAGTTGCTAGATAGATAGATAGATAGATAGATAGATAGATAGATAGATAGATAGATAGATAGATAGATAGATAGATAGATAGATACAGACAGACAGACACTCAGATAGATAGAGAGATAGATAGATAGATATTTACCCTCAGATAGATAGATAGATAGATAGATAGATAGATAGATAGATAGATAGATAGATAGATAGATAGATAGATAGATAGATAGATAGACAGACACTGACCCTCAGATAGATAGATAGACAACAGACAGACAGAGACAGATAGATAGATAGATAGATAGATAGATAGATAGATAGATAGATAGATAGATAGATAGATAGATAGATATTGACCCTCAGATAGATAGATAGATAGATAGATAGATAGATAGATAGATAGATAGATAGATAGATAGATAGATAGATAGATAGATAGATAGATGGATGGATGGATGGATGGATGGATGGATTGATTGATTGATTGATCCTTGCTACCCTGAGTCCCATGAACAAAGCCAGAAGTCTTTATGTTGTTCTGTTGCAGAGATATGTGATTTGTTACTCGGTTGCTAGGGTAACCCCATATGGTTGCTAGGCAGTTACCATAGTGATACTTATCAAGTCTTCTTGCCATCCTGATTGAAATAAATCAACCCAGACGTCTCTACGATTTTCTGTTGCAGAGATATGTGATTTGTTACTCGGTTGCTAGGGTAACCCCATCTGGTTGTTAGGCAGTCACCATTGTGATACTTATCAAGTGTTCTTGCCATCCTGATTGAAATAAATCAACCCAGAAGTCTCTCTGATTTTCTGGTGCAGAGATATGTGATTTGTTACTTGGTTGCTAGGGTAACCCCATCTGGTTGTTAGGCAGTCACCATAGTGATACTTATCAAGTCTTCTTGACATCCTGATTGAAATAAATCAACCCAGAAGTCTCTACGATTATCTGGTGCAGAGATATGTGATTTGTTACTTGGTTGCTAGGGTAACCACATCTGGTTGCTAGGCAGTTACCATAGTTATGCTAATGAAGTCTCTTTGCCATCCTGATTGAAATAAGTCAATCCGGAAGTCTCTACGTTTTTCTGATGCAGAGATATGTGATTTGTTACTCGGTTGCTAAGGTAACCCCATGTGGTTGCTAGGCAGTTACCATAGTGATACTTATCAAGTCTCCTTGCCATCCTGATTGAAATAAATCAACCCAGAAGTCTCTCTGATTTTCTGGTGCAGAGATATGTGATTTGTTACTCGGTTGCTAGGGTAACCCCATGTGGTTGCTAGGCAGTTACCATAGTGATACTTATCAAGTCTCCTTGCCATCCTGATTGAAATAAATGAACCCAGAAGTCTCTCTGATTTTCTGGTGCAGAGATATAGTTATTGCTAAACGGTTGCTAGGGTACTCTGTTTAGTTGCTAGGGAGTGGCTTGACAGCTGCCAATCATGAAACTCCAAAGGCTGCTTGTCAGTATGAATGATATAAACCAACTCCCATGCCTCTGTGACATTCAGAATGGAAGATATCCCTCTATGGATTTTGGTTGTTAAGGTGCTCTACAATGGTTGCTAGGGAGGGGCTAGGAAGTGTTGAGGTGATTCATGATTGGCTGTTTGCTACCCCGAGTCAAATGAGATCACCCTTGTGTTTCTATGACACTTCTATCCGGAGATATCCCTTTGATATATTTCAATAGAAGTCTATGGGAGTTGTTGCTAAGGTGCTTTAAATTGTTGCTAGGGCGTGGCTTGATAGCTTCACAATGATCCTGAGAGACTGATTGGTCGTCTGAGTAAAATGAGCCCGCCCCCTTGTCTCTATGACACTGTGATCCAGAGCTATGTTCAATACAAAATCCCTATGCAATGAGGGACAGAGAGAGGGAGAGATGCAGGGCTGACAGGCCCTTTTTGTCTGTGTGTGTTCCCAAATTAATGACTCTAATGAGCCGGTTCTTTTGACTCTACAGTGTGAAACATACAGTGTGACCAGTGTAGTCTGATTCCCAAATTAATGACTCTAATGAGCCGGTTCTTTTGAATCTACAGTGTGAAACATACAGTGTGACCAGTGTAGTCTGATTCCCAAATGAATGACTCTAATGATCCAGTTCTTTTGAATCTACAGTGTGAAACATACAGTGTGACCAGTGTAGTCTGATTCCCAAATTAATGACTCTAATGAGCCAGTTCTTTTGAATCTACAATGTGAAACATACAGTGTTACCAGTTTAGTCTGATTCCCAAATGAATGACTCTAATGAGCCAGTTCTTTTGAATCTACAATGTGAAACATACAGTGTGACCAGTGTAGTCTGATTCCCAAATGAATGACTCTAATGAGCCAGTTCTTTTGAATCTACAGTGTGAAACATACAGTGTGACCAGTGTAGTCTGATTCCCAAATGAATGACGCTAATGAGCCAGTTCTACAGTGTAGTGTTAAAAAAGTTTAACTTAGTTGTTAGATAGATAGATAGATAGATAGATAGATAGATAGATAGATAGATAGATAGATAGATAGATAGATAGATAGATAGATAGATAGATAGATATTTACCCTTAGATATATAGAGAGATAGATATAGATAGATAGAGAGAGAGAGATAGATATTTACCCTCAGATAGATAGATAGATAGATAGATAGATAGATAGATAGATAGATAGATAGATAGATAGATAGATAGATATTGACCCTCAGATAGATGCTAGCACGCTTTTAGCATGTTTTAGCGTGTGGCTAGGAAGATTTTAGGTCATTACTTTTGGCTGCTTGATAAAAGAAATCCTCTGAGGGAGAGAGAGAGGGAGAGATGCAGGGCTGACAGGCCCTTTTTGTCTGTGTGTGTGAAAATGTCAGTTGGAATTTGAATTTCTGAACATTCCGCAATGTTAAGTCAATGGGAGTTTTTTCCGAGTTTGATCATCATTTTTAGGAAAACCGTAAGTCCGATCAGTTAGAAAAGATATAGCACACTATTCGGGATTAGTCTGAAGGTCTGTGCCGAGTTTGGTGCCTGTAGCTTAAAAGCTCTAGGAGGAGTTAGTCTTGGTAATTTTAGTCTCAGAAGAATAATAATAACTAGAAAAAAAGTTCCTCGAGACAAACTTTAAGTTGGCTTGTGAAAGTTTGGACCAGAAAGTTTGACGAAGTTTAAAGTAGTTTGAATTTTACATTTGTTTATAGTTTAAATTAGTTTAAAGTAGTTTATAGTTTAAATTAGTTTAGTTTAAATTAGTTTAAAGTTTAACTTAGTTGCTAGATAGATAGATAGATAGATAGATAGATAGACAGACAGACAGACACTCAGATAGATAGAGAGATAGATAGATAGATATTTACCCTCAGATAGATAGATAGATAGATAGATAGATAGACAACATACAGACAGAGAGACAGATAGATAGATAGATAGATATTGACCCTCAGATAGATGGATGGATAGATGGATGGATGGATGGATGGATGGATGGATGGATGGATGGATGGATGGATTGATTGATTGATCCTTGCTACCCTGAGTCCCATGAACAAAGCCAGAAGTCTTTATGTTGTTCTGTTGCAGAGATATGTGATTTGTTACTCGGTTGCTAGGGTAACCCCATATGGTTGCTAGGTAGTTACCATAGTGATACTTATCAAGTCTCCTTGCCATCCTGATTGAAATAAATCAACCCAGAAGTCTCTCTGATTTTCTGGTGCAGAGATATGTGATTTGTTACTCGGTTGCTAGGGTAACCCCATGTGGTTTCTAGGCAGTTACCATAGTGATACTTATCAAGTCTCCTTGCCATCCTGATTGAAATAAATGAACCCAGAAGTCTCTCTGATTTTCTGGTGCAGAGATATAGTTATTGCTAAACGGTTGCTAGGGTACTCTGTTTAGTTGCTAGGGAGTGGCTTGACAGCTGCCAATCATGAAACTCCAAAGGCTGCTTGTCAGTATGAATGAGATAAACCAACTCCCATGCCTCTGTGACATTCAGAATGGAAGATATCCCTCTATGGATTTTGGTTGTTAAGGTGCTCGACAATGGTTGCTAGGGAGGGGCTAGGAAGTGTTGAGGTGATTCATGATTGGCTGTTTGCTGCCCCGAGTCAAACGAGACCACCCTAGTGTTTCTATGACACTTCTATCCGGAGATATCCCTTTGATATCTTTCATTAGAAGTCTATGGGAGTTGTTGCTAAGGTGCTTTAAATTGTTGCTAGGGCGTGGCTTGATAGCTTCACAATGATCCCGAGAGACTGATTGGTCGTCTGAGTAAAATGAGCCCGCCCCTTGTCTCTATGACACTGTGATCCAGAGCTATGTTCAATACAAAATCCCTATGCAATGAGGGAGAGAGAGGGAGAGATGCAGGGCTGACAGGCCCTTTTTGTCTGTGTGTGTTCCCAAATTAATGACTCTAATGAGCCGGTTCTTTTGACTCTACAGTGTGAAACATACAGTGTGACCAGTGTAGTCTGATTCCCAAATGAATGACTCTAATGAGCCAGTTCTTTTGAATCTACAATGTGAAACATACAGTGTGACCAGTGTAGTCTGATTCCCAAATGAATGACTCTAATGAGCCAGTTCTTTTGAATCTACAGTGTGAAACATACAGTGTGACCAGTGTAGTCTGATTCCCAAATGAATGACTCTAATGAGCCAGTTCTACAGTGTAGTGTTAAAAAAGTTTAACTTAGTTGCTAGATAGATAGATAGATATTTACCCTTAGATATATAGAGAGATAGATATAGATAGATAGAGAGAGAGATATAGATATTTACCCTCAGATAGATAGATAGATAGATAGATAGATAGATAGATAGATAGATAGATAGATATTGACCCTCAGATAGATGCTAGCACGTTTTTAGCATGTTTTAGCGTGTGGCTAGGAAGATTTTAGGTCATTACTTTTTGGCTGCTTGATAAAAGAAATCCTCTGAGGGAGAGAGAGAGGGAGAGATGCAGGGCTGACAGGCCCTTTTGTCTGTGTGTGTGAAAATGTCAGTTGGAATTTGAATTTCTGAACATTCCGCAATGTTAAGTCAATGGGAGTTTTTTCCGAGTTTGATCATCATTTTTAGGAAAACCGTAAGTCCGATCAGTTAGAAAAGATATAGCACACTATTCGGGATTAGTCTGAAGGTCTGTGCCGAGTTTGGTGCCTGTAGCTTAAAAGCTCTAGGAGGAGTTAGTCTTGGTAATTTTAGTCTCAGAAGAATAATAATAATAATAATAATAATAATAAGTTTAAATAGGATTTCAGTAAGTTGGCTCTCACAAGCCAACTTAACTAGATTAAAAAGTTTGAGTACAAACTTTAAGTTGGCTTGTAAAAGTTTGGACCAGAAAGTTTGAAGTTTAAATTAGGCGATGCTAGCATGTGTTAGCATGATGCTAGCACGTTTTTAGCATGTTTTAGCACTTCGCTAGTCGATGCTAGCATGTTTTAGCATGATGCTAGCACGTTTTTAGCATTTTTTAGCACTTCGCTAGGCGATGCTAGCATGTGTTAGCATGATGCTAGCATGTTTTTAGCATGTTTTAGCACTCCGCTACGCGATGCTAGCATGTGTTAGCATGATGCTAGCACGTTTTTAGCATTTTTTAGCACCTTGCTAGGCGATGCTAGCATGTGTTAGCATGATGCTAGCACATTTTTAGCATGTTTTAGCACTTCGCTAGTCAATGCTAGCATGTGTTAGCATGATGCTAGCACGTTTTAGCATGTTTTAGCGTGTGGCTAGGAAGATTTTAGGTCATTACTTTTTGGCTGCTTGATAAAAGAAATCCTCTGAGGGAGAGAGAGAGGGAGAGATGCAGGGCTGACAGGCCCTTTTTGTCTGTGTGTGTGAAAATGTCAGTTGGAATTTGAATTTCTGAACATTCCGCAATGTTAAGTCAATGGGAGTTTTTTCTGAGTTTGATCGTCATTTTTAGGAAAACCGTAAGTCCGATCAGTTAGAAAAGATATAGCACACTATTCGGGATTAGTCTGAAGGTCTGTGCCGAGTTTGGTGCCTGTAGCTTAAAAGCTCTAGGAGGAGTTAGATATAGAAATTTCAGAGTAAAAATAATAATAACTAGAAAAAAAGTTAGATCGAGACAAACTTTAAGTTGGCTTGTGAAAGTTTGGACCAGAAAGTTTGAAGAAGTTTAAAGTAGTTTGAAGTTTAAATTAGTTTAAATTAGTTTAAAGTTTAAAGTAGTTTATAGTTTAAATTAGTTTGTAGTTTAAATTAGTTTGAAGTATAAATTAGTTTGTAGTTTAAATTAGTTTGAAGTTTAAATTAGTTTAAATTAGTTTAAAGTAGTTTATAGTTTAAATTAGTTTAGTTTAAATTTGTTTAAAGTAGTTTAAAGTTTAACTTAGTTGCTAGATAGATAGATAGATAGATAGATAGATAGATAGATAGATAGATAGATAGATAGATAGATAGATAGATAGACAGACACTCAGATAGAGAGATAGATAGATATTTACCCTCAGATAGATAGATAGATAGATCGATAGATAGATAGACATTGACCCTCAGATAGATAGATAGATAGATAGATATTGACCCTCAGATAGATAGATAGATAGATGGATGGATTGATTGATGGATGGATTGATCCTTGCTACCCTGAGTCCCAAGAACAAAGCCAGAAGTCTTTATGTTGTTCAGTTGCAGAGATATGTGATTTGTTACTCGGTTGCTAGGGTAACCCCATATGGTTGCTAGGCAGTTACCATAGTGATACTTATCAAGTCTTCTTGCCATCCTGATTGAAATAAATCAACCCAGAAGTCTCTACGATTTTCTGTTGCAGAGATATGTGATTTGTTACTCGGTTGCTAGGGTAACCCCATCTGGTTGTTAGGCAGTCACCATAGTGATACTTATCAAGTGTTCTTGACATCCTGATTGAAATGAACCAACCCAGAAGTCTCTACGATTTTCTGGTCCAGAGATATGTGATTTGTTACTCGGTTGCTAGGGTAACCCAATATGGTTGCTAGACCGTTACCATAGTGATACATATCAAGTCTCATTGACATCCTGATTGAAATAAATCAACCCAGAAGTCTCTATGATTTTCTGGTGCAGAGATATTTGATTTGTTACTCGGTTGCTAGGGTAACCCCATCTGGTTGCTAGGCAGTTACCTTAGTGATACTAATGAAGTGTCCTTGCCATCCTGATTGAAATAAGTCAATCCGAAGTCTCTACGTTTTCTGATGCAGAGATATGTGATTTGTTACTCGGTTGCTAGGGTAACCCCATCTGGTTGTTAGGCAGTCACCATAGTGATACTTATCAAGTCTTCTTGACATCCTGATTGAAATAAACCAACCCAGAAGTCTCTACGATTTTCTGGTCCAGAGATATGTGATTTGTTACTCGGTTGCTAGGGTAACCCAATGTGGTTGCTAGGCAGTTACCATAGTGATACTTATCAAGTCTCCTTGACATCCTGATTGAAATAAATCAACCCAGAAGTCTCTACGATTATCTGGTGCAGAGATATGTGATTTGTTACTTGGTTGCTAGGGTAACCACATCTGGTTGCTAGGCAGTTACCATAGTGATACTAATGAAGTCTCTTTGCCATCCTGATTGAAATAAGTCAATCCGGAAGTCTCTACGCTTTTCTGATGCAGAGATATGTGATTTGTTACTCGGTTGCTAAGGTAACCCCATGTGGTTGCTAGGCAGTTACCATAGTGATACTTATCAAGTCTCCTTGCCATCCTGATTGAAATAAATCAACCCAGAAGTCTCTCTGATTTTCTGGTGCAGAGATATGTGATTTGTTACTCGGTTGCTAGGGTAACCCCATGTGGTTGCTAGGCAGTTACCATAGTGATACTTATCAAGTCTCCTTGCCATCCTGCTTGAAATAAATGAACCCAGAAGTCTCTCTGATTTTCTGGTGCAGAGATATAGTTATTGCTAAACGGTTGCTAGGGTACTCTGTTTAGTTGCTAGGGAGTGGCTTGACAGCTGCCAATTATGAAACTCCAAAGGCTGCTTGTCAGTATGAATGATATAAACCAACTCCCATGCCTCTGTGACATTCAGAATGGAAGATATCCCTCTATGGATTTTGGTTGTTAAGGTGCTCGACAATGGTTGCTAGGGAGGGGCTAGGAAGTGTTGAGGTGATTCATGATTGGCTGTTTGCTGCCCCGAGTCAAACGAGACCACCCTTGTGTTTCTATGACACTTCTATCCGGAGATATCCGCTTTGATATCTTTCATTAGAAGTCTATGGGAGTTGTTGCTAAGGTGCTTTAAATTGTTGCTAGGGCGTGGCTTGATAGCTTCACAATGATCCCGAGAGACTGATTGGTCGTCTGAGTAAAATGAGCCCGCCCCTTGTCTCTATGACACTGTGATCCAGAGCTATGTTCAATACAAAATCCCTATGCAATGAGGGAGAGAGAGAGGGAGAGATGCAGGGCTGACAGGCCCTTTTTGTCTGTGTGTGTTCCCAAATTAATGACTCTAATGAGCCGGTTCTTTTGACTCTACAGTGTGAAACATACAGTGTGACCAGTGTAGTCTGATTCCCAAATGAATGACTCTAATGATCCAGTTCTTTTGAATCTACAGTGTGAAACATACAGTGTGACCAGTGTAGTCTGATTCCCAAATTAATGACTCTAATGAGCCAGTTCTTTTGAATCTACAATGTGAAACATACAGTGTGACCAGTTTAGTCTGATTCCCAAATGAATGACTCTAATGAGCCAGTTCTTTTGAATCTACAATGTGAAACATACAGTGTGACCAGTGTAGTCTGATTCCCAAATGAATGACTCTAATGAGCCAGTTCTTTTGAATCTACAGTGTGAAACATACAGTGTGACCAGTGTGGTCTGATTCCCAAATGAATGACTCTAATGAGCCAGTTCTACAGTGTAGTGTTAAAAAGTTTAACTTAGTTGCTAGATAGATAGATAGATAGATAGATAGATAGATAGATAGATATTTACCCTTAGATATATAGAGAGATAGATATAGATAGATAGAGAGAGAGAGATAGATATTTACCCTCAGATAGATAGATAGATAGATATTTAGATATTTAGATAGATAGATAGATACTGACCCTCAGATAGATGCTAGCACGCTTTTAGCATGTTTTAGTGTGTGGCTAGGAAGATTTTAGGTCATTACTTTTTGGCTGCTTGATAAAAGAAATCCTCTGAGGGAGAGAGAGAGGGAGAGATGCAGGGCTGACAGGCCCTTTTTGTCTGTGTGTGTGAAAATGTCAGTTGGAATTTGAATTTCTGAACATTCCGCAATGTTAAGTCAATGGGAGTTTTTTCCGAGTTTGATCATCATTTTTAGGAAAACCGTAAGTCCGATCAGTTAGAAAAGATATAGCACACTATTCGGGATTAGTCTGAAGGTCTGTGCCGAGTTTGGTGCCTGTAGCTTAAAAGCTCTAGGAGGAGTTAGTCTTGGTAATTTTAGTCTCAGAAGAATAATAATAACTAGAAAAAAAAGTTTGTCGAGACAAACTTTAAGTTGGCTTGTGAAAGTTTGGACCAGAAAGTTTGAAGAAGTTTAAAGTAGTTTGAAGTTTAAATTAGTTTAAAGTAGTTTATAGTTTAAATTAGTTTGTAGTTTAAATTAGTTTAAATTAGTTTAAAGTAGTTTATAGTTTAAAGTAGTTTATAGTTTAAATTAGTTTAGTTTAAATTAGTTTAAAGTAGTTTATAGTTTAAAGTAGTTTAAAGTTTAACTTAGTTGCTAGATAGATAGATAGATAGATAGATAGATAGATAGACAGACACTCAGATAGATAGAGAGATAGATAGATAGATATTTACCCTCAGATAGATAGATAGATAGACAGACACTCAGATAGATAGAGAGATAGATAGATAGATATTTACCCTCAGATAGATAGATAGATCGATAGATAGATAGACATTGACCCTAAGATAGATAGATAGACAACAGACAGACAGAGAGACCGATAGATAGATAGATAGATAGATATTGACCCTCAGATAGATAGATAGATAGATGATTGATTGATTGATTGATTGATTGATTGATCCTTGCTACCCTGAGTCCCATGAACAAAGCCAGAAGTCTTTATGTTGTTCTGTTGCAGAGATATGTGATTTGTTACTCGGTTGCTAGGGTAACCCCATATGGTTGCTAGGCAGTTACCATAGTGATACTTATCAAGTCTTCTTGCCATCCTGATTGAAATAAATCAACCCAGAAGTCTCTACGATTTTCTGTTGCAGAGATATGTGATTTGTTACTCGGTTGCTAGGGTATCCCCATCTGGTTGTTAGGCAGTCACCATAGTGATACTTATCAAGTGTTCTTGACATCCTGATTGAAATAAACCAACCCAGAAGTCTCTACGATTTTCTGGTCCAGAGATATGTGATTTGTTACTCGGTTGCTAGGGTAACCCAATGTGGTTGCTAGACAGTTACCATAGTGATACTTATCAAGTCTCATTGACATCCTGATTGAAATAAATCAACCCAGAAGTCTCTATGATTTTCTGGTGCAGAGATATTTGATTTGTTACTCGGTTGCTAGGGTAACCCCATCTGGTTGCTAGGCAGTTGCCTTAGTGATACTAATGAAGTGTCCTTGCCATCCTGATTGAAATAAGTCAATCCGGATGTCTCTACGCTTTTCTGATGCAGAGATATGTGATTTGTTACTCGGTTGCTAAGGTAACCCCATGTGGTTGCTAGGCAGTTACCATAGTGATACTTATCAAGTCTCCTTGCCATCCTGATTGAAATA
The DNA here is from genome assembly GCF_025860055.1 of Xyrauchen texanus. Classification (NCBI taxonomy): domain Eukaryota; kingdom Metazoa; phylum Chordata; class Actinopteri; order Cypriniformes; family Catostomidae; genus Xyrauchen; species Xyrauchen texanus. Next base: position 42,004,604 of record NC_068300.1, on the reverse strand, counting down.
AATCAACCCAGAAGTCTCTCTGATTTTCTGGTGCAGAGATATGTGATTTGTTACTCGGTTGCTAGGGTAACCCCATCTGGTTGTTAGGCAGTCACCATAGTGATAATTATCAAGTCTTCTTGACATCCTGATTGAAATAAACCAACCCAGAAGTCTCTACGATTTTCTGGGTCAGAGATATGTGATTTGTTACTCGGTTGCTAGGGTAACCCAATGTGGTTGCTAGGCAGTTACCATAGTGATACTTGTCAAGTCTCCTTGACATCCTGATTGAAATAAATCAACCCAGAAGTCTCTACAATTATCTGGTGCAGAGATATGTGATTTGTTACTCGGTTGCTAGGGTAACCCCATCTGGTTGCTAGGCAGTTACCATAGTGATACTAATGAAGTCTCCTTGCCATCCTGATTGAAATAAGTCAATCCGAAGTCTCTACGCTTTTCTGATGCAGAGATATGTGATTTGTTACTCGGTTGCTAAGGTAACCCCATGTGGTTGCTAGGCAGTTACCATAGTGATACTTATCAAGTCTCCTTGCCATCCTGATTGAAATAAATCAACCCAGAAGTCTCTCTGATTTTCTGGTGCAGAGATATGTGATTTGTTACTCGGTTGGTAGGGTAACCCCATGTGGTTGCTAGGCAGTTACCATAGTGATACTTATCAAGTCTCCTTGCCATCCTGATTGAAATAAATGAACCCAGAAGTCTCTCTGATTTTCTGATGCAGAGATATAGTTATTGCTAAACGGTTGCTAGGGTACTCTGTTTAGTTGCTAGGGAGTGGCTTGACAGCTGCCAATCATGAAACTCCAAACGCTGCTTGTCAGTATGAATGATATAAACCAACTCCCATGCCTCTGTGACATTCAGAATGGAAGATATCCCTCTATGGATTTTGGTTGTTAAGGTGCTCGACAATGGTTGCTAGGGAGGGGCTAGGAAGTGTTGAGGTGATTCATGATTGGCTGTTTGCTGCCCCGAGTCAAACGAGACCACCCTTGTGTTTCTATGACACTTCTATCCGGAGATATCCCTTTGATGTCTTTCATTAGAAGTCTATGGGAGTTGTTGCTAAGGTGCTTTAAATTGTTGCTAGGGCGTGGCTTGATAGCTTCACAATGATCCCGAGAGACTGACTGGTCGTCTGAGTAAAATGAGCCCGCCCCTTGTCTCTATGACACTGTGATCCAGAGCTATGTTCAATACAAAATATCTATGCAATGAGGGAGAGAGAGAGGAGAGATGCAGGGCTGACAGGCCCTTTTTGTCTGTGTGTGTGAAAATGTCAGTTGGGATTTAAATTTCTGAACATTCCGCAATGTTAAGTCAATGGGAGTTTTTTCCGAGTTTGATCGTCATTTTTAGGAAAACCGTAAGTCCGATCAGTTACAAAAGATATAGCACACTATTCGGGATTAGTCTGAAGGTCTGTGCCGAGTTTGGTGCCTGTAGCTTAAAAGCTCTAGGAGGAGTTAGTCTTGGTAATTTTAGTCTTAGAAGAATAATAATAATAATAATAATAATAATAAGTTTAAATAGGATTTCAGTAAGTTGGCTCTCACAAGCCAACTTAATAATAATAATAATAATAAGTTTAAATAGGATTTCAGTAAGTTGGCTCTCACAAGCCAACTTAATAACTAGATTAAAAAGTTTGAGTACAAACTTTAAGTTGGCTTGTGAAAGTTTGGACCAGAAAGTTTGAAGAAGTTTAAATTAGTTTGAAGTTTAAATTAGTTTAAATTAGTTTCAAGTAGTTTCTATTTTAAAGTAGTTTATAGTTTAAAGTAGTTTAAAGTTTATATTAGTTTAAATTAGTTTAAAGTAGCTTATAGTTTAAAGTAGTTTATAGTTTAAAGTAGTTTGAAGTTTAAATTAAAGTAGTTTATAGTTTAAAGTAGTTTATAGTTTAAAGAAGTTTGAATTTTATATTAGTTTAAATTAGTTTAAAGTAGTTTATAGTTTAAAGTAGTTTATAGTTTAAAGTAGTTTAAAGTTTAAATTAGTTTGTAGTTTAAAGTAGTTTCAAGTTTAACTTAGTTGCTAGATAGATAGATAGATGGATAGACACGTTTTTAGCATGTTTTAGCGTGTGGCTATGAAGATTTTAGGTCATTACTTTATGGCTGCTTGATAAAATAAATCCTCTGAGGGAGAGAGAGAGGGAGAGATGCAGGGCTGACAGGCCCTTTTTGTCTGTGTGTGTGGGTACACTACCAGTGTAGTCTGATTCCAAAACAAATGACTCTTATGAGCCGGTTCTTTTGAATCTACAGTGTGAAACATACAGTGTGACAAGTGTAGACTGATTCCCAAATTAATGACTCTTATGAGCCGGTTATTTTGAATCTACAGTGTGAAACATACAGTGTGACCAGTGTAGTCTGATTCCCAAATTAATGACTCTAATGAGCCAGTTCTTTTGAATCTACAGTGTGAAACATACAGTGTGACCAGTGTAGTCTGATTACAACATTAATGACTCTAATGAGCCGGTTCTTTTGATTCTACAATGTGAAATATACAATGTGAGCAGTGTAGTCTGATTACAACATTAATGACTCTAATGAGCCAGTTCTTTTGAATCTACAGGGTGAAACATACAGTGTGACCAGGGTAGTCTGATTCCCAAATTAATGACTCTAATGAGCCAGTTCTTTTGAATCTACAGTGTGAAACATACAGTGTGACCAGTGTAGTCTGAGTCCCAAATTAATGACTCTAATGAGCCAGTTCTTTTGAATCTAAAATGTGAAACATACAGTGTGACCAGTGTAGTCTGATTCCCAAATTAATGACTCTAATGAGCCAGTTCTTTTGAATCTAAAATGTGAAACATACAGTGTGACCAGTGTAGTCTGATTCCCAAATGAATGACTCTAATGAGCCAGTTCTTTTGAATCTAAAATGTGAAACTTAAAGTGTGACTAGTGTAGTCTGATTCCCAAATTAATGACTCTAATGAGCCAGTTCTTTTGAATCTACAGTGTGAAACATACAGTGTGACCAGTGTAATCTGATTACAACATTAATGACTCTAATGAGCCAGTTCTTTTGAATCTACAGTGTGAAACATACAGTGTGACCAGTGTAATCTGATTACAACATTAATGACTCTAATGAGCCGGTTCTTTTGAATCTACAGTGTGAAACATACAGTGTGACCAGTGTAATCTGATTACAACATTATTGACTCTAATGAGCCGGTTCTTTTGAATCTACAGTGTGAAACATACAGTGTGACCAGTGTAGTCTGATTCCCAAATTAATGACTCTAATGAGCCAGTTCTTTTGAATCTAAAATGTGAAACATACAGTGTGACCAGTGTAGTCTGATTCCCAAACAAATTACTCTAATGAGCCGGTTCTTTTGAATCTACAGTGTGAAACATACAGTGTGACCAGTGTAGACTGATTCCCAAATTAATGACTCTAATGAGCTGGTTCTTTTGAATCTACAATGTGAAACTTACAGTTTGACCAGTTTAGTCTGATTCCCAAATGAATGACTCTAATGAGCCAGTTCTACAGTGTAGTGTTAAAAAAGTTTAACTTAGTTGCTAGATAGATAGATAGATAGATAGATAGATAGACACTCAGATAGATAGATAGATAGATAGATAGATATTGACCCTCAAATAGATAGATAGATAGATATTGACCCTCAGATAGATAGATAGATAGATAGATAGATAGACAGACAGATAGATGCTAGCATGTTTTTAGCATTTTTTAGTACTTCGTTAGGTGATACTAGCATGTGTTAGCATGATGCTAGCACGTTTTTAGCATCTTTTAGCACTTCGCTAGGTGATGCTAACATGTGTTAGCATGATGCTAGCATGTTTTTAGCATGTTTTCGCACTCCGCTAGGCGATGCTAGCATGTGTTAGCATGATGCTAGCATGATTTTAGCATGTTTTAGCACTTCGCTAGGCGATGCTAGCATGTGTTAGCATGATGGTAAGACGTTTTTAGCATGTTTTAGCACTTCAGCTAGGCGATGCTAGCATGTGTTAGCATGATGCTAACGACGTTTTTAGCATTTTTAGCAATTAGCTAGGCGATGCTAGCATGTGTTAGCATGATGCTAGCACATTTTTAGCATGTTTTAGCACTCCGCTAGTCAATGCTAGCATGTGTTAGCATGATGCTAGCGACGTTTTTAGCATGTTTTAGCGTGTGGCTAGGAAGATTTTAGGTCATTACTTTTTGGCTGCTTGATAAAAGAAATCCTCTGAGGGAGAGAGAGGGAGAGATGCAGGGCTGACAGGCCCTTTTTGTCTGTGTGTGTGAAAATGTCAGTTGGAATTTGAATTTCTGAACATTCCGCAATGTTAAGTCAATGGGAGTTTTTTCTGAGTTTGATCGTCATTTTTAGGAAAACCGTAAGTCCGATCAGTTAGAAAAGATATAGCACACTATTCGGGATTAGTCTGAAGGTCTGTGCCGAGTTTGGTGCCTGTAGCTTAAAAGCTCTAGGAGGAGTTAGATATAGAAATTTCAGAGTAAGAAGAATAATAATAATAATAATAATAACTAGAAAAAAAAGTTCGTCGAGACAAACTTTAAGTTGGCTTGTGAAAGTTTGGACCAGAAAGTTTGAAGAAGTTTAAAGTAGTTTGAATTTTAAATTTGTTTATAGTTTAAATTAGTTTGAAGTTTAAATTAGTTTGTAGTTTAAATTAGTTTATAGTTTAAATTAGTTTAAAGTTTAAATTAGTTTAAAGTTTAAATTAGTCTAAAGTTTAAATTAGTGTAAAGTTTAAATTAGTTTGAATTTTAAAGTAGTTTGAAGATTAAATTAGTTCAAAGTTTAAAGTAGTCTAAAGTTTAAATTAGTTTGAATTTTAAAGTAGTTTATTGTTTAAAGTAGTTTGAAGTTTAAAGTAGTTTATAGTTTAAATGAGTTTAAAGTTTAAATTAGTTTAAAGTTTAAAGTAGTTTGTAGTTTAAAGTAGTTAAAAGTTTAACTTAGTTGCTAGATAGATAGATAGATAGATAGATAGACACTCAGATAGATAGATAGAGAGATAGGTAGATAGATATTTACCCTCAGATAGATAGATAGATATAGATAGATAAATATTTACCCTCAGATAGATAGATAGATAGATAGATAGAGACCCTCAAATAGATAGATAGATAGATAGATAGATAGATAGATAGATAGATATTGACCCTCAGATAGATAGATAGATAGATAGATAGATAGACAGATAGATGCTAGCACGTTTTTAGCATTTTTTAGTACTTCACTAGGTGATACTAGCATGTGTTAGCATGATGCTAGCACGTTTTTAGCATGTTTTAGCACTTCGCTAGGTGATGCTAACATGTGTTAGCATGATGCTAGCATGTTTTTAGCATGTTTTCAGCACTCGCTAGGCTGATGGTAAGCATGTGTTAGCATGATGCTAGAACGATTTTAGCATGTTTTTGCACTCGCTAGGCGATGCTAGCATGTGTTAGCATGATGCTAGCATGTTTTTAGCATGTTTTAAGCACTCGCTACGCGATGCTAGCATGTGTTAGCATGATGCTAAGACGCTTTTAGCATGTTTTAGCAATTCGCTAGGCGATGCTAGCATGTGTTAGCATGATGCTAACACGCTTTTAGCATGTTTTAAGCACTTCGCTAGGCGATGCTAGCATGTGTTAGCATGATGCTAAGACGTTTATAGCATGTTTTAGCACTTCGCTAGGCGATGCTAAGCATGTGTTAAGCATGATGCTATGACGCTTTTAGCATTTTTAGCACTTCGCTAGGCGATGCTAAGCATGTGTTAGCATGATGCTAAGCATGTTTTTAGCATGTTTTAAGCACTTCGCTAGGCGATGCTAGCATGTGTTAACATGATGCTATGACGCTTTTAGCATTTTTAGCACTTTGCTAGGCGATGCTAGCATGTGTTAGCATGATGCTAGCACATTTTTAGCACGTTTTAGCACTTCGCTAGTCAATGCTAGCATGTGTTAAGCATGATGCTAAGCATGTTTTTAGCATGTTTTAAGCGTGTGGCTAGGAAGATTTTAGGTCATTACTTTTTGGCTGCTTGATAAAAGAAATCCTCTGAGGGAGAGAGAGAGGAGAGATGCAGGGCTGACAGGCCCTTTTTGTGTGTGTGTGTGAAAATGTCAGTTGGAATTTGAATTTCTGAACATTCCAGCAATGTTAAGTCAATGGGAGTTTTTTCTGAGTTTGATCGTCATTTTTAGGAAAACCGTAAGTCTGATCAGTTAGAAAAGATATAGCACACTATTCGGGCTTAGTCTGAAGGTCTGTGCCGAGTTTGGTGCCTGTAGCTTAAAAGCTCTAGGAGGAGTTAGATATAGAAATTTCAGAGTAAGAATAATAATAATAATAATAATAATAACTAGAAAAAAAGTTCAGTCGAGACAAACTTTAAGTTGGCTTGTGAAAGTTTGGACCAGAAAGTTTGAAGAAGTTTAAAGTAGTTTGAATTTTAAATTTGTTTATAGTTTAAATTAGTTTGAAGTTTAAATTAGTTTGTAGTTTAAATTAGTTTATAGTTTAAATTAGTTTAAAGTTTAAATTAGTTTAAAGTTTAAATTAGTCTAAAGTTTAAATTAGTGTAAAGTTTAAATTAGTTTGAATTTTAAAGTAGTTTGAAGATTAAATTAGTTCAAAGTTTAAAGTAGTCTAAAGTTTAAATTAGTTTGAATTTTAAAGTAGTTTATTGTTTAAAGTAGTTTGAAGTTTAAAGTAGTTTATAGTTTAAATGAGTTTAAAGTTTAAATTAGTTTAAAGTTTAAAGTAGTTTGTAGTTTAAAGTAGTTAAAAGTTTAACTTAGTTGCTAGATAGATAGATAGATAGATAGATAGACACTCAGATAGATAGATAGAGAGATAGGTAGATAGATATTTACCCTCAGATAGATAGATAGATATAGATAGATAAATATTTACCCTCAGATAGATAGATAGATAGATAGATAGAGACCCTCAAATAGATAGATAGATAGATAGATAGATAGATAGATAGATAGATAGATATTGACCCTCAGATAGATAGATAGATAGATAGATAGATAGACAGATAGATGCTAGCACGTTTTTAGCATTTTTTAGTACTTCACTAGGTGATACTAGCATGTGTTAGCATGATGCTAGCACGTTTTTAGCATGTTTTAGCACTTCGCTAGGTGATGCTAACATGTGTTAGCATGATGCTAGCATGTTTTTAGCATGTTTTCGCACTCCGCTAGGCGATGGTAGCATGTGTTAGCATGATGCTAGAACGATTTTAGCATGTTTTTGCACTTCGCTAGGCGATGCTAAGCATGTGTTAGCATGATGCTAAGCATGTTTTTAGCATGTTTTAAGCACTCCACTACGCGATGCTAAGCATGTGTTAGCATGATGCTAGCACGCTTTTAGCATGTTTTAGCAATTCGCTAGGCGATGCTAGCATGTGTTAAGCATGATGCTAACACGCTTTTAGCATGTTTTAACGACTTCGCTAGGCGATGCTAGCATGTGTTAGCATGATGCTTAGCACGTTTATAGCATGTTTTAGCGACTCGCTAGGCGATGCTAAGCATGTGTTAGCATGATGCTAATGACGCTTTTAGCATTTTTAGCACTTCGCTAGGCGATGCTTAGCATGTGTTAGCATGATGCTATGCACGTTTTTAGCATGTTTTAAGCACTTCGCTAGGCGATGCTAGCATGTGTTAGCATGATGCTTAAGACGCTTTTAGCATTTTTAGCACTTCGCTAGGCGATGCTAGCATGTGTTAAGCATGATGCTTAGCATGTTTTTAGCATGTTTTAAGCACTTCGCTAGGCGATGCTAAGCATGTGTTAACATGATGCTAGCACGTTTTTAGCATTTTTAGCACTTTGCTAGGCGATGCTAGCATGTGTTAGCATGATGCTAGCACATTTTTAGCACGTTTTAGCACTTCGCTAGTCAATGCTAGCATGTGTTAGCATGATGCTAAGCATGTTTTTAGCATGTTTTAAGCGTGTGGCTAGGAAGATTTTAGGTCATTACTTTTTGGCTGCTTGATAAAAGAAATCCTCTGAGGGAGAGAGAGAGGAGAGATGCAGGGCTGACAGGCCCTTTTTGTGTGTGTGTGTGAAAATGTCAGTTGGAATTTGAATTTCTGAACATTCCGCAATGTTAAGTCAATGGGAGTTTTTTCTGAGTTTGATCGTCATTTTTAGGAAAACCGTAAGTCTGATCAGTTAGAAAAGATATAGCACACTATTCGGGCTTAGTCTGAAGGTCTGTGCCGAGTTTGGTGCCTGTAGCTTAAAAGCTCTAGGAGGAGTTAGATATAGAAATTTCAGAGTAAGAAGAATAATAATAATAACTAGATGGGTACATTTCCTGAAGAAAATGTGAGTGGTGCTTGTCGTGGCAAAACTCGTCAAACAGCATGCTATAACTTGAAAAGAACAAAAATTGTGGTCATAAATAAATCAAACCAGAAGTCTGTACGATTTTCTGGTGCAGAAATATGTGATTTGTTACTCGGTTGCTAGGGTAAGCCCAAGTGGTTGCTATGCAGTTACCAAGGTAATACAACACATGGCTCCTTTCCATCCTGAGTGAAATAAGTCAACCCGGAAGTCTGTAGTGTTTTCTGGTGCAGAGATATGTGATTTCTTACTCGGTTGCTAGGGTAACCCCATCTGGTTGCTAGGCAGTTACCATAGTGATACTAATCAAGTGTCCTTGCCATCCTGATTGAAATAAATCAACCCAGAAGTGTCTCTGATTTTCTGGTGCAGAGATATAGTTACTGCTAAACGGTTGCTAGGGTACTCTGTTTAGTTGCTAGGGAGTGGCTTGGCAGCTGCCAATCATGAATCTCCAAAGGCTGCTTGTCAGTATGAATGATATAAACCAACTCCCATGCCTCTGTGACATTCAGAATGGAAGATATCCCTCTATGGATTTTGGTTGTTAAGGTGCTCGACAATGGTTGCTAGGGAGGGGCTAGGAAGTGTTGATTTGATGCATGATTGGCTGTTTGCTGTCCCGAGTCAAACGAGACCACCCTTGTGTTTCTATGACACTTCTATCCGGAGATATCCCTTTGATCTGTTTCAATAGAAGTCTATGGGACTTGTTGCTAAGGTGCTCTTAATGGTTGCTAGGGCGTGGCTTGATAGCTTCACAATGATCCTGAGAGACTGATTGGTCGTCTGAGTAAAATGAGCCCACCCCTCGTCTCTATGACACTGTGATCCAGAGCTATGTTCAATACAAATCCCTATGCCTTTTCATTTCATGGGCCGTCCTACACCATTATAAGTCAATTGGGGCATTTTTGGGCAGCTCCTGCCCCCAGGGGTGCAACTTTTACCCCATATTGAGGTATGCTCTTACAGAGGCTGCCAGCCTCTTCAAATGTGGCAAATGACACGTTTCTACTGAAATCCTCGCTTGGAGCTGTGACGCGTCAAAGTTTGTCTCAATGTTAAGTCTATGGGATTTTTCGGCCGCTTTTTTGCCCCTGGGGCAAATACCGGACCCCGATCGCTTATAAAAGTCATAGCACACGTGTCCTCAATAGGCCGTTCGATTTGACACCTCATTCGTGGGTCTACGCCAAACGGTCGCGGGACGAGTTAGGTGCCGAAGTTTTGTTAAGAGATATAAAAATAAGAAAAATAAAAATAATAAAAATAACTAGATAGGTACATTTCCTGAAGAAAATGTGAGTGGTGCTTGCCGTGGCAAAACTCGATCAAATAGCCTGCTTGAAAAGAACAGAAATTGTGGTCATAAATAAATCAACCCAGAAGTCTGTATAATGTTCTGGTGCAGAAATATGTGATTTGTTAGTAGGTTGCTAGGGTAACCCCATGTGGTTGCTAGGCAGTTACCATAGTGATACTAATCAAGTGTCCTTGCCATCCTGATTGAAATAAGTCAAACCGGAAGTCTGTATGTTTTTGTGATGCAGAGATATGTGATTTGTTACTCGGTTGCTAGGGTAAGCCCATGTGGTTGCTAGGCAGTTACCATAGTGATACTAATGAAGTGTCCTTTCCATCCTGATTGAAATAAGTCAACCCGGAAGTCTCTACTGTTTTCTAGTGCAGAGATATGTGATTTGTTACTCGGTTGCTAGGGTAACCCCATCTGGTTGCTAGGCAGTTACCATAGTGATAGTAATCAAGTGTCCTTGCCATCCTGAGTGAAATAAATCAACCCAGAGGTCTGTGATATTTTCTGGTGCAGAGATATGTGATTTGTTACTTGGTTGCTAGGGTAACCCCATCTGGTTGCTAGGCAGTTACCATAGTGATAGTAATAAAGTGTCCTTGCCATCCTGAATGAAATAAATCAACCCAGAGGTCTGTACTATTTTGTGGTGCAGAGATATGTGATTTGTTACTCGGTTGCTAGGGTAACCCCATCTGGTTGCTAGGCAGTTACCATAGTGATACTAATGAAGTCTCCTTGCCATCCTGATTGAAGTAAGTCAACCCGGAAGTCTCTATGTTTTTGTGATGCAGAGATATGTGATTTGTTACTCGGTTGCTAGGGTAAGCCTATCTGGTTGCTAGGCAGTTACCATAGTGATACTAATGAAGTGTCCTTGCCATCCTGATTGAAATAAGTCAACCCGGAAGTCTCTACGCTTTTCTGATGCAGAGATATGTGATTTGTTACTCGGTTGCTAGGGTAACCCCATCTGGTTGCTAGGCAGTTACCATAGTGATACTTATCAAGTCTCCTTGCCATCCTGATTGAAATAAATCAACCCAGAAGTCTCTCTGATTTTCTGGTGCAGAGATATAGTTACTGCTAAACGGTTGCTAGGGTACTCTGTGTAGTTGCTAGGGAGTGGCTTGGCAGCTGCCAATCATGAATCTCCAAAGGCTGCTTGTCAGTATGAATGATATAAACCAACTCCCATGCCTCTGTGACATTCAGAATGGAAGATATCCCTCTATGGATTTTGGTTGTTAAGGTGCTCGACAATGGTTGCTAGGGAGGGGCTAGGAAGTGTTGAAGTGATGCATGATTGGCTGTTTGCTGTCCCGAGTCAAACGAGACCACCCTTGTGTTTCTATGACACTTCTATCCGGAGATATCCCTTTGATCTTTTTCAATAGAAGTCTATGGGACTTGTTGCTAAGGTGCTCTTAATGGTTGCTAGGGCGTGGCTTGATAGCTTCACAATGATCCAGAGAGACTGATTGGTTGTCTGAGTAAAATGAGCCCACCCCCTCGTCTCTATGACACTGTGATCCAGAGCTATGTTCAATACAAATCCCTATGCCTTTTCATTTCATGGGCCGCCCTACACCATTATAAGTCAATTGGGGCATTTTTGGGCAGCTCCTGCCCCCAGGGGTGCAACTTTTACCCCATATTGAGGTATGCTCTTACAGAGCCTGCCAGCCTCTTCAAATGTGGCAAATGACACGCTTTCTACGAAATCCTCGCTTGGAGCTGTGACGCGTCAAAGTTTGTCTCAATGTTAAGTCTATGGGATTTTTCGGCCGCTTTTTGCCCCTGGGGCAAATACCGCACTCCGATCGCTTATAAAAGTCATAGCACACGTGTCCTCAATAGGCCGTTCGATTTGATACCTCATTCGTGGGTCTACGCCAAACGGTGCGGGACGAGTTAGGTGCCGAAGTTTTGTTAAGAGATATAATAAAAATAAAAATAAAAAGTATAATAAGTATGTGAGATTACAATAGTGATGCTTTGCAAGCACCACTAAAAATAAAAAGTATAATAAGTATGTGAGATTACAATAGTGATGCTTTGCAAGCACCACTAATAAAAAAAATAATAAGTATGTGAGATTACAATAGTGATGCTTTGCAAGCACCACTAATAATAAGTATGTGAGATTACAATAGTGATGCTTTGCAAGCACCACTAACTAGATAGGTACATTTCCTGAAGAAAATGTGAGTGGTGCTTGTCGTGGCAAAACTCGTCAAACAGCATGGTATAACTTGAAAAGAACAAAAATTATGGTCATAAATAAATCAAACCAGAAGTCTGTACGATTTTCTGGTGCAGAAATATGTGATTTGTTACTCGGTTGCTAGGGTAAGCCCAAGTGGTTGCTATGCAGTTACCAAGGTAATACAACACATGGCTCCTTTCCATCCTGAGTGAAATAAGTCAACCCGGAAGTCTGTAGTGTTTTCTGGTGCAGAGATATGTGATTTCTTACTCGGTTGCTAGGGTAACCCCATCTGGTTGCTAGGCAGTTACCATAGTGATACTAATCAAGTGTCCTTGCCATCCTGATTGAAATAAATCAACCCAGAAGTCTCTCTGATTTTCTGGTGCAGAGATATAGTTACTGCTAAACGGTTGCTAGGGTACTCTGTTTAGTTGCTAGGGAGTGGCTTGGCAGCTGCCAATCATGAATCTCCAAAGGCTGCTTGTCAGTATGAATGATATAAACCAACTCCCATGCCTCTGTGACATTCAGAATGGAAGATATCCCTCTATGGATTTTGGTTGTTAAGGTGCTCGACAATGGTTGCTAGGGAGGGGCTAGGAAGTGTTGATTTGATGCATGATTGGCTGTTTGCTGTCCCGAGTGAAACGAGACCACCCTTGTGTTTCTATGACACTTCTATCCGGAGATATCCCTTTGATCTGTTTCAATAGAAGTCTATGGGACTTGTTGCTAAGGTGCTCTTAATGGTTGCTAGGGCGTGGCTTGATAGCTTCACAATGATCCTGAGAGACTGATTGGTCGTCTGAGTAAAATGAGCCCACCCCTCGCCTCTATGACACTGTGATCCAGAGCTATGTTCAATACAAATCCCTATGCCTTTTCATTTCATGGGCCGTCCTACACCATTATAAGTCAATTGGGGCATTTTTGGGCAGCTCCTGGCCCCCAGGGGTGCAACTTTTACCCCATATTGAGGTATGCTCTTACAGAGGCTGCCAGCCTCTTCAAATGTGGCAAATGACACGCTTCTACTGAAATCCTCGCTTGGAGCTGTGGACGCCAAAGTTTGTCTCAATGTTAAGTCTATGGGTTTTTTCGGCTGCTTTTTTGCCCCTGGGGCAAATACCGGACCCCGATCGCTTATAAAAGTCATAGCACACGTGTCCTCAATAGGTCGCTCGATTTGACACCTCATTCGTGGGTCTACGCCAAACGGTGCGGGACGAGTTAGGTGCCAAGTTTTGTTAAGAGATATAAAAAATAAGAAAAATAAAAATAACTAGATAGGTACATTTCCTGAAGAAAATGTGAGTGGTGCTTGCCGTGGCAAAACTCGATCAAACAGCATGTTGTAACTTGTAAAGAAAAAAAATTATGGTCATAAATAAATCAGCCCAGAAGTCTGTACGATTTTCTGGTGCAGAAATATGTGATTTTTTACTCGGTTGCTAGGGTAAGCCCATGTGGTTGCTATGCAGTTACCAAGGTAATACAATACATGGCTCCTTTCCATCCTGAGTGAAATAAGTCAACCCGGAAGTCTGTAGTGTTTTCTGGTGCAGAGATATGTGATTTGTTACTCGGTTGCTAGGGTAACCCCATCTGGTTGCTAGGCAGTTACCATATTGATACTAATGAAGTGTCCTTGCCATCCTGGTTGAAATAAATCAACCCGAAGTCTGTACTCTTTTCTGGTGCCGAGATATGTGATTTGTTTCTCGGTTGCTAGGGTAACCCCATCTGGTTGCTAGGCAGTTACCATAGTGATAGTAATCAAGTGTCCTTGCGATCCTGAGTGAAATAAATCAACCCGAAGTCTGTACTCTTTTCTGGTGCCGAGATATGTGATTTGTTTCTCGGTTGCTAGGGTAACCCCATCTGGTTGCTAGGCAGTTACCATAGTGATAGTAATCAAGTGTCCTTGCGATCCTGAGTGAAATAAATCAACCCGAAGTCAGTACTATTTTCTGGTGCAGAGATATGTGATTTGTTACTCGGTTGCTAGGGTAACCCCATCTGGTTGCTAGGCAGTTACCATAGTGATAGTAATCAAGTGTCCTTGCCATCCTGATTGAAATAAGTCAACCCAGAAGTATCTACGCTTTTCTGATGCAGAGATATGTGATTTGTTACTCGGTTGCTAGGGTAACCCCATGTGGTTGCTAGGCAGTTACCATATTGATACTAATGAAGTGTCCTTGCCATCCTGGTTGAAATAAATCAACCTGGAAGTCTGTACTCTTTCTGGTGCCGAGATATGTGTTTTGTTTCTCGGTTGCTAGGGTAACCCCATCTGGTTGCTAGGCAGTTACCATAGTGATAGTAATGAAGTGTCCTTGCCATCCTGAGTGAAATAAATCAACCCGAAGTCAGTACTATTTTCTGGTGCAGAGATATGTGATTTGTTACTCGGTTGCTAGGGTAACCCCATCTGGTTGCTAGGCAGTAATCATAGTGATACTAATCAAGTGTCCTTGCCATCCTGATTGAAATAAGTCAACCCGAAGTCTCTACGCTTTTCTGATGCAGAGATATGTGATTTGTTACTCGGTTGCTAGGGTAAGCTCATGTGGTTGCTAGGCAGTTACCATAGTGATACTAATGAAGTGTCCTTGCCATCCTGATTGAAATAAGTCAACCCGGAAGTCTCTACGCTTTTCTGATGCAGAGATATGTGATTTGTTACTCGGTTGCTAGGGTAACCCCATCTGGTTGCTAGGCAGTTAACATAGTGATACTTATCAAGTCTCCTTGCCATCCTGATTGAAATAAGTCAACCCGAAGTCTCTATGTTTTTGTGATGCAGAGATATGTGATTTGTTACTCGGTTGCTAGGGTAAGCCCATCTGGTTGCTAGGCAGATACCATAGTGATACTAATGAAGTGTCCTTGCCATCCTGATTGAAATAAGTCAACCCGGAAGTCTCTACGCTTTTCTGATGCAGAGATATGTGATTTGTTACTCGGTTGCTAGGGTAACCCCATCTGGTTGCTAGGCAGTTAAAATAGTGATACTTATCAAGTCTCCTTGCCATCCTGATTGAAATAAATCAACCCAGAAGTCTTTCTGATTTTCTGGTGCAGAGATATAGTTACTGCTAAACGGTTGCTAGGGTACTCTGTTTAGTTGCTAGGAGTGGCTTGGCAGCTGCCAATCATGAATCTCCAAAGGCTGCTTGTCAGTATGAATGATAGAAACCAACTCCCATGCCTCTGTGACATTCAGAATAGAAGATATCCCTCTATGGATTTTTGTTGTTAAGGTTCTCAACAATGGTTGCTAGGGAGGGGCTAGGAAGTGTTGAGGTGATGCATGATTGGCTGTTTGCTGTCCCGAGTCAAACGAGACCACCCTTGTGTTTCTATGACACTTCTATCCGGAGATATCCCTTTGATCTGTTTCAATAGAAGTCTATGGGACTTGTTGCTAAGGTGCTCTTAATGGTTGCTAGGGCGTGGCTTGATAGCCTCACAATGATCCTGAGAGACCGATTGGTCGTCTGAGTAAAATGAGCCCACCCCCTCGTCTCTATGACACTGTGATCCAGAGCTATGTTCAATACAAATCCCTATGCCTTTTCATTTCATGGGCCGTCCTACACCATTATAAGTCAATTGGGGCATTTTTGGGCAGCTCCTGCCCCCAGGGGTGCAACTTTTACCCCATATTGAGGTATGCTTTTACAGAGCCTGCCAGCCTCTTCAAATGTGGCAAATCACACGCTTTCTACTGAAATCCTCGCTTGGAGCTGTGACGCGTCAAAGTTTGTCTCAATGTTAAGTCTATGGGATTTTTCGCCGCTTTTTTGCCCCTGGGGCAAATACCGCACTCGATCGCTTATAAAAGTCATAGCACACGTGTCCTCAATAGGTCGCTCGATTTGACACCTCATTCGTGGGTCTACGCCAAACGGTGCGGGACGAGTTAGGTGCCGAAGTTTTGTTAAGAGATATAAAAATAAAATAAAAATAACTAGATAGGTACATTTCCTGAAGAAAATGTGAGTGGTGCTTGCCGTGGCAAAACTCGTCAAACAGCATGTTGTAACTGGAAAAGAACAAAAATTATGGTCATAAATAAATCAACCCAGAAGTCTGTACGATTTTCTGGTGCAGAAATATGTGATTTGTTACTCGGTTGCTAGGGTAAGCCCGTAGTGGTTGCTATGCAGTTACCAAGGTAATACAATACATGGCTCCTTTCCATCCTGAGTGAAATAAGTCAACCCGAAGTCTGTAGTGTGTTCTGGTGCAGAGATATGTGATATGTTGCTCGGTTGCTAGGGTAACTCCATCTGGTTGCTAGGCAGTTACCATAGTGATACTAATCAAGTCTCCTGGCCATCCTGATTAAAATAAATCAACCCGAAGTCTCTATGTTTTTGTGATGCAGAGATATGTGATTTTTACTCGGTTGCTAGGGTAACCCCATCTGGTTGCTAGGCAGATACCATAGTGATACTAATCAAGTGTCCTTGCCATCCTTATTGAAATAAGTCAACCCGAAGTCTCTACGTTTTCTGATGCAGAGATATGTGATTTGTTACACGGTTGCTAGGGTAAGCCCATCTGGTTGCTAGGCAGTTACCATAGTGATACTAATGAAGTCTCCTTGCCATCCTGATTGAAATAAGTCAACCCGAAGTCTCTATGTTTTTGTGATGCAGAGATATGTGATTTTTTACTCGGTTGCTAGGGTAACCCCATCTGGTTGCTAGGCAGATACCATAGTGATACTAATCAAGTGTCCTTGCCATCCTTATTGAAATAAGTCAACCCGAAGTCTCTACGCTTTTCTGATGCAGAGATATGTGATTTGTTACTCGGTTGCTAGGGTAAGCCCATCTGGTTGCTAGGCAGTTACCATAGTGATACTAATGAAGTCTCCTTGCCATCCTGATTGAAGTAAGTCAACCCGAAGTCTCTATGTTTTTGTGATGCAGAGATATGTGATTTGTTACTCGGTTGCTAGGGTAAGCCCATCTGGTTGCTAGGCAGTTACCATAGTGATACTAATGAAGTGTCCTTGCCATCCTGATTGAAATAAGTCAACCCGAAGTCTCTACGCTTTTCTGATGCAGAGATATGTGATTTGTTACTCGGTTGCTAGGGTAACCCCATCTGGTTGCTAGGCAGTTAACATAGTGATACTTATCAAGTCTCCTTGCCATCCTGATTGAAATAAATCAACCCAGAAGTCTCTCTGATTTTCTGGTGCAGAGATATAGTTACTGCTAAACGGTTGCTAGGGTACTCTGTGTAGTTGCTAGGGAGTGGCTTGGCAGCTGCCAATCATGAATCTCCAAAGGCTGCTTGTCAGTATGAATGATATAAACCAACTCCCATGCCTCTGTGACATTCAGAATGGAAGATATCCCTCTATGGATTTTGGTTGTTAAGGTGCTCGACAATGGTTGCTAGGGAGGGGCTAGGAAGTGTTGAAGTGATGCATGATTGGCTGTTTGCTGTCCCGAGTCAAACGAGACCACCCTTGTGTTTCTATGACACTTCTATCCGGAGATATCCCTTTGATCTTTTTCAATAGAAGTCTATGGGACTTGTTGCTAAGGTGCTCTTAATGGTTGCTAGGGCGTGGCTTGATAGCTTCACAATGATCCAGAGAGACTGATTGGTTGTCTGAGTAAAATGAGCCCACCCCCTCGTCTCTATGACACTGTGATCCAGAGCTATGTTCAATACAAATCCCTATGCCTTTTCATTTCATGGGCCGCCCTACACCATTATAAGTCAATTGGGGCATTTTTGGGCAGCTCCTGCCCCCAGGGGTGCAACTTTTACCCCATATTGAGGTATGCTCTTACAGAGCCTGCCAGCCTCTTCAAATGTGGCAAATCACACGCTTTCTACTGAAATCCTCGCTTGGAGCTGTGACGCGTCAAAGTTTGTCTCAATGTTAAGTCTATGGGATTTTTCGCCGCTTTTTTGCCCCTGGGGCAAATACCGCACTCGATCGCTTATAAAAGTCATAGCACACGTGTCCTCAATAGGCCGCTCGATTTGATACCTCATTCGTGGGTCTACGCCAAACGGTGCGGGACGAGTTAGGTGCCAAGTTTTGTTAAGAGATATAATAAAAATAAAAATAAAAAGTATAATAAGTATGTGAGATTACAATAGTGATGCTTTGCAAGCACCACTAATAAAAATAACTAGATAGGTACATTTCCTGAAGAAAATGTGAGTGGTGCTTGCCGTGGCAAAACT